>NW_010417386.1:0-12167 GCF_000710305.1 Buceros rhinoceros silvestris | reverse complement strand
TGTGAATCTTTCCCTTCTTCTGACTTAAACTAGATGATTGCTTCTGATTTAACTTTGATTTTTAGTGTTACCCGCACTCCCCTCCCAACTCACAGGTTAACCAGTCGAGCACTGAAGAACTAAAACTTCAGAGTTGTGAATTAAACCTTAGCATACAGCAAAGAGTTAGTATAGATTTATCTGTTTCTGCCTCTTGGTGGTAAAGATAGAGCATTAACTCTTCTTTTGTTCCTGAGAAACTTATTCAAAAGGTTGGGAGGGATTTTTCCTCCCTGGAACTACCCCAGGCTGCAGTCCACCTGAAGTCGGTTATCAGTCTCTTAAGAAGGAACACAGGGTATTTCATAGCAATATGCTGACGACATTTACCAGCTAATTCTAAATGTTTGGACAACTCTACAGTGATGCACTGCATTTCTGTAACAGCTTCTTGAAATTGAGACAATTTCAGCTAAAAACATTCTGTAGAGAAACTGTATGATGCCTTCCAACAGAGTGAGGTAAAGCCCAGAACTCCTAACTGGTCAGACATGCGAGCTGGAGGAGGTGTGGGGAACCCAACCTAACAGAAAAACCCAGGGCACCGCTGCTGAATGACTTCTTTCCCTTCGATATTCCCAGGGTCTTCAGGTTTGGAGGGACTCTGAAATAAAAGCACTGCTCCTCAGGACTGTTATCTTAGGTTGGTTGAGACCATCTGGTTCATTTCCTGGTTGATAACAAACCCGAAGGACACATTCTGGCTCATGACAAGAATCAGATAAGGACAAGATTGGTGTTTGTACATTAAGCAGTCGAGAAACCTGAGTGTGCTCCAGGAATCTGCAGCAAATTTTTTTCAATTATTTCTGACTTAAACTTCCTCAACCAGGAAGATTCAAGTGAAAAAAGATTTGTGGCATGTGTTAAGGCTGTGCAATGATCTCATGTGAGTTTGTGAAAAGCATGACGTGTATGTGGGAGGCCTAGCAAGTGCCAGACTATTTCTGTCCACTTAATTTTATTTAATGCTTATCAGCTAGTGTTTTCACTTTACAGACTTGGTGTGTTGTTCCTCTGCACTGATTATGTGCCTCATGAACTGCAGGAGGAAATGATCTTTGATAGATGATTGCAATCAGGATGATAATATATAATTTTGATTAATCAAGGGAGTTTGATTAATTTTGATGTTGAACTTAGAAAAATCCTATGCTGGAAGAAAGAGCTGTTTGCTGTCACTCCAGATGAGTAATAATGCAGAGTTAGGGGAATGCTTATTTACGACTCCTCCAAACAATGAGCTGCAGCTTTCCTAAACATGATCTTTCTGTTTCTTTAACAAACACGACAATCACATGTAGCACCTGAGACCAGGAGAAACAGTACTGGGTGATGCCCACTGCATGGGATCAAAAGGATGTATTAAAAAGGTGAAAGAAAGGAACCCACAGAGTTGTGATTGGCCACTACTGTTAACATCCCACCAGCTAGTCCCAGCATTCCTATTAATTTGAGGACAACTAGTAGTGTTAATGGTTATCGATATCTGACAGCAGAGGTACCCAACTTTGGAGCTGACATGGAGTCAAGCAATACAGTTTTAATTACAGCATGTGTTAAACTCTCTTTACAGATTGCCTTTGCTCCTCCTGCATCCTCCTGAATCACTTCTGTGGCAATAACCATCTTTATGCAAGGGGTGTGCCTTCCCATGCCAAGCAGAGTCACATCTACTGTGACAGCAAGACACTTACAATGCATTTCATTCTGCTTTATTGATCTAGTTGTTGTTTTCCACTGTACATGTAAGCAGAACTGCCAGGCTAACAGAGAAATGATAAAGATACCCTTCAATCACTCTCTGTGCATGCCTGGGTGAATGTGCTGAGCATCCCTTCTAAACCGGAGGGACAGGAGGGCTAGTCAGCCTAACGCTCTCTCTGGCCCCGGTGTTTTAGCTGGCATCTAGATGTCCTCAGCTCTGCTACCTGGAGCTAGGAAAAGCACACATGGCAGCACTGTTTGCAGTTACGGCTTAGTGGAAAACCGCTCAGCGTTACTCATGAAGGTCAGCGTACAGTGAGAAACAGAAGAGAAACCTCTTCAATGCTATTGGTCTGTCTGCAGCCAAAGAACACTAAGGTTAAAGACAACTTGAGGTGGAGAGATGAGATATGAAATGCATTACAAGAGTTAGTACTCCTGTAATAACTGCACGGAACGTTCCAGCTAGAGCAGATAAGAAACAGTTCACACAGTGAGGAGATGTTCCCAGGATAAATGCTGACTTAAGTTGCTCGTAGCTTTTGGCTGCAGCACCTGCATGTAAATACAGAGGGCTGAAACAAAAAAAATGAGATGCCTTCTGTCTTTCCCGGTTTTAGAAAAATTGTAAACCTGAGGAGTGAATTGTTATCACTGGTTCATCAATGTTCTGGATGTTTTGGATCAGACTATGTTAATTTAAAACACTACAGCCAGGAATTTAGAGGTTGTCTGTCTTATTTCAAAGCAAACTTGAATAGTTTTAATACTTCACAACTCTACACGTAGACATATTTTGAAACAGAAAAGCCTCAATCCTGGCTCCTTTAAAATCAAACCAGTAAAATTAATGAGGTGTTAAAAGCGAACCAGTTTACGTATATATCACTAGACAAACAAATATTGCCCAACAGAAACTGTACAATGAAGTTGAACGTGTCTTTAAAATTTGATCTGTAATAGCATGAGTTTTGAAGACAGAAAAATAAAATGGGCTTTTTTTCTCTTTTTTTAAGCAGGGAATACCAATGTTGCTACAAGTTAAAATGAGTATAATTTTTTGATGACTTAACTCTCAGTACTGTATTCCAGATTTAACCCTGGTTTAGGTACGAAATTTAAAAGCATTGTGACTACCCTCTCTCTCAACAGCTGCTGGTTCTGATCAAATGCAAAGCACCACAAACCACCATGTTGTCAGCATTTTCTGCACATTCTGTTACTGCAGGAACAGAAGGCTGCTTTGGCAAGAAAAACGTCGTCTTTTTGAAGTCTGCACATTTGAGGTTTTTTATCTAAAAGGTATCAGCATCTCATTTCTCTGACTAATCAAATAACCTCAAAAAATGTTGACTGACACCATCCACCTCGACTTGTGCAAAGCATTGGACTCTGTCCCATACAACATCCTTGCCTCTAAATGGAGAGACATGGATTTGATGGATGGACCACTCAGTAGATGAGGAATTGGTTGGACGGTTGCAGCTAAAGCCTTTCAGTGGACGGCTTGATGTCCGAGCGGATTCCAGTGACGAGTGGTATTCCTCAGGGGTTGATGTTAGGACCAGCAATGTGGACTCAAAGCCCAGAAGCCAATTGCATCTTGGGCTGCATCAAAAGAATCGTGACCAGCAGGTTGAGGGAGGTGATTCTCCCCCTCCACTTCACTCTCACGAAAACTCTCCCACAGTGCTGTGTCCAGCTCTGGGGTCCCCAGCACAAGACAGACATGGGCCTGTTGGAGCAGGTCCAGAGGAGGGCTGCAAAGATGATCAAGGGGCTGGAGCACCTCTCCTGTGAAGAAAGGCTGAGAGTCTAGTGAAACCTGGTCTGGTGGAAGGTGTCCCTGCTCATGGCAGGGGGCTTAGAACTAGATGATGCTTAAGGTTCCTTCTAACCCCAACCCTTCTGTGATTAAAAAAGGATGGAGGTTTTTTTAAAGCATGCTTAATTGGGTTCATGTTACTATATTTCAAGTCAAGAGTATGTTCATTTATACTTTTTTGCATGCTCAACAAAGTTCTAAACTTTCATTTTGGATTTGAATATTTTAAAGGAAAGAAAATGAGTTTTATATGGTGTGGCACCAAAAAGAGTCCCAGATCCCTTTGCTGATGTAATGGGCTGCCTTGAAAAGTACAGAAATCAACACAAACATTTACAGAGGCCGCCTAGACCTATAATCTACCACAGAGCGTGGAAAGCTTTTCTTCTAAGAATGCCCAAATGAGTTATAAAGGAATACTTTAGTTTTATGTTTTCATGATCCATTAAATCTTTTTTAATGCAATATTATTTTGAATCAATAATTTTTGAATGTACCGAAGTACAATAAGCTGCAGTTTTCACCAAAAAGAGAGAGCATTCTTCAAATCTGTCTGTTTTCATTCACTAAACAGTTTTAACCTCAGTCTTAATGTGGACTAGGATTCTATGATTTATTCAGGCAAATGGACAGTTTAGGTTCTGGATGCGATGTTAGCCAATTTACCCACGTTGGCATTCCTGTTAGGCTCTTGTCGTTTCATATGGTGCTTGTGAGTCTTTTTAACTTTCTGTTCCATTTTCTTAATCACAGATTCTGAACATTACTATAGTTTTATTTCAGCATCTGTGTATCACTGCTCTACTCCGTACTGAGAGGCTACGATGCAAGCCATGTTTTGGGACTAAATGTTGCAGAAGACCACACAGAGGAGATATTTTCGGTGCAATGTACTATTTGGGAAAACTATTGCATTTCAAAATCTGTTAATGTTGGAAGTTAACGACAAGCTGCTCCTGGCTTCCTGACCCTGCAGCTCTGAGAAATCGGCATCCCCTAGTTCCCACCTACTTTTGAAGTCTAAAACAGCTGTAAATGTTTCTTTGGACAAAGGCATTATTTTGCCACTATGAGAGAGTGCTGCCTTGGCTGGATTCAGAACTATGTATATGTAATGACCAAAATTTCCTTCCTCATGTACAGGCACGATTCCTGCAGTCATCTGAGAGAGCTTCTTACAGCAGCGGCCAGAAGGTGTTAGAGCAGTGGCTAAAATACTAGGACATGAGACTGGCAGGAAAGGTTAGACTCTGAAAGGATTTGTTTGAGAAAGCGCAGAAGAAATACGTATTATCATTTCTTACATGTGCTGAACCAAAGAGTTTTAGTCAGAACCTTGATACTTCCTGCTGTAAGGGAACAATTGTGCCAGGACTGGGATGGGCAACCAGCACTGCCAAGGTGCCCTTTTGACATTTAAACCTCAGGGACATCCTCTGTTCTATCCTATGTTATGCTAAAAGGATTTTATTTACTGGCTGCAGAAGCTTAGTCCCCAGCCAAGGCGCGGGACAGCCAGTGTGGATTCACGTCAAAGCACGGGAGAGCAACAGGATTTTCACAGCCATACAAAGGTTCCTTTGTATCGCAGGAGCATAGGACAGGAAGGCTCCTCATGGTATTACACCTTGGTTATCGCAGGGGTGATCTGGAAAGGAACCGTGAGCATCGTTTTTGGCTCTGTCTCAGTCATCAGTTGACCACAGCCAGTAACTAAGCATCCACCAGCCATTTGCTGACAGCTTACCCACCCCTCTCCCCTGCTTCCCCCTCAGCAGGATGGGAGCCAGAGCAAAAATGAGGAGAAAAAAATGGGTTAAGATAAAGTGGAGGAAAGAGGGGGAAAAAAGCAAAGCCATCAGTCACCACCTCCCACAAGCAGATTGATATCCAACCAGTCTGGAAGCAACAACTGCTTTAAAAATATCGTCCTCCAGTCCCATTGCTCTGAAGATGGGAGATGAAGATCAAACTGCCACTAACCAGCTCTGACAGCTTCCTTGGCTTTTTTAAAAAAGGTTTATTTTACTTTTGATTATTTTCATCTGCCTCTCTAATTGTTCTCAAAAGGGACTTACATTAACAAAATAAAATCTGACCCTATGAATTTTGAAGGGTCATTTTCTGCTCTAAGAGCTACTGACATGCAAAGTACTTTACTCCAGGTCCTTTTCAAGTGCAGGAAAAGTTGTAGCTGAAAGAACAACCTTGACTTTTGCTATCTAGGGCTACCTGACCGTGTTAGCTGAGCCACGGACCCAGAATACCTGCTCTGAGTATACTTACAGGGGTCAGAATAAATTAAATAACCTTTCTGGAGGATGAAAAATGTGATCTTGTGTTTAGTGTTCTAAATTACGGGCAACTGACTTAACCTGAGAGTTTAAGCCAGCCACGTTTTCACTGTTCCTTTCCTAGGGCAGCGGTAAACCCCCCCAGTTCCATTAAAATCAGATATAGCTGGATGTCTGGACAGATGTCTGCCTCAGGCGCGTAGGTTTTTATGGTCCTGTGCAAATGTGGTTAATTAATTTCCTGAAGCAGTTAGACACATCAGAATTTTCTTGGCCTAAAACTCATAAAAGTGACGATTTTCCTTGCAGAAGGTAGACAGTGGCTGGCTTTAAGTCATCATCAAGGCAGCTGTCTGTATATAATGGTTTTTAAAATACAAACCTGTTAGTTTGTACTTACTATCCAAAAACTAAGGCACCAAAAATTCTTATTTTCATCGCTTTACCTTGCAGCTTTCTGTAGGTCTCCTTTTTGACTCTCACAATTATGAGGCAAGAGGCTATTGCCAGGGGACAGCAGAAGTGGCACATTGAGCTGGCAGCCAAGGGTGACGGTGCCCTGCAGGTGAGGGGTACAATCCCAGCGGACCTGACAAGAAGGGCAGAGCACATCTGGAGGTGGCAAGCAGGCTTGGCAAGCAGGCTCAGCCACCAGCGCAGCACGCAGTGGACCAGCCTGCAGAGAGCGAGCGCATCTGAGGTGAGGGGCAGGGTCCAAGGCTGAGCACAGACACAGCTTTAACAGCTCAGAAAAGGATGAAGGGCAAAGGCCTGAATGAAAGGCAGCTCTCAAAGAGAAGGGGGACAGCGGGAGGATGAGGATGAGGCTGCTCATAGATCTTTGGATGGAAGCATCTTCCAGGGTCTCACAGCTGCACCATATTGGCTTTTAGCCTGGGCTAAGGGCCTGGAGAGGGGATAGATTTTAGGGGCTGCTGAGGCCGGCAGAGTCCCGGCAGGGCTGCAGGTACAGGGAGCCTGAGGAAGGACACAGCTGGTGAAGGCTTCTCATCTGGTTAGGCAAAATTCAGATTCCTTACAGTGCTGGAGTGGATTTGGGTGGGTGAGGATGGATGAATGAAAGTCTGAGAGAAGGTAACGCTGCTTGCAGGAGGTAGCAGGAAGTATCTCTCTACTTTTCTCACTCTCTTCAGCTATTTTGCTGTATGACTTGGTCTGGGCTGATTGAAACATGCAAGTCTGAACAAATCCAGATCTTGAGCATTAACGGTAACCTGGTTATGTTGCATCCTTTAGCAAAGCTATCTCTGCTCAAAGATTACTTTGAACAGTAAACACATGAGGGATTTGTGAAGCAACAGTGACAAAAAATAAATGAATCTTTCTTGATGAAGATCTTATTCAGATAAGGCTCTGTGAGAAACACACAGTGTCCTTGATTGCTTAGAAGCAAGCTGCAGCTCAAAAAAAAGAGGTAAGTTGAGTGGGTTTGGGGTTGCTTGTTTGTAAGAATCAAGGTACTGCTTCCTATAATATGTGAACTCTATTTATTTTAATACTCCATTTTGAATACTCTTTTAATGATTTTCTAGTCCTCTGAGGAAGAGTAAGGTGCCTGCCTCTTCAGTGCCTGGCGGGTTGGAGGCTGCTGCCTGGACCGCAGGTGGCAGTACGTGTTTAAGGATGAACGGATCTCAGCCAATGCAGGCGGAAACTCGGTCCTTGCTTGTTCTAGTTCACCTGATCTAGATCAAATGTTGTATTTCTTAGACTGTGTGAAGACAAATCTGAGTTTAAAAGGTTGCAGTATATTGGAGAAGGTGAGAATAAGACATGTTTATGTCCTATAGTAACTGTGATTACAGTAAGTAACCCGGTAGAATAGGCAAGGCTCTGTGTTGGCTATTGGGATTGCTTTCGTTCGGCGGGTGACTTACCTCATTGGAGTTACACATGGCTGGATTTATTCATGGTCCCCTTCTACCCGGGCAGGTGTGAGCACCACATTTTTCTCATCTGCTTTGGATTTGTTTACTTCTACCAAAAGTAGGCAGTGGTTACTGCCAGCTTTAAATATACCTACCAGAGGCTGGCTCAGACTCTCGGGAGACTGCTAATGCTGGAAAATGCTAGGAAGCCATTTGCGTCCAATAACACAATGCTGCTTTTGCCACCTGAACTAGTTAAATAGCGTGTCTGCAGTAGTTAAACATTTTCTTGTCTGTCACACCCTCTACTACAGCTGGCTGATAAACTCGGAGGTATGAAGTGGTTAAAAGGCTCATGGTGAAAACACTGTGGAAAAAAGTAGTGAGAGAACAGCTGGATCCACATAGGCTGTGGATTTATTTTAGGCTTTATTTTTGCATTTGAGGCTCCACCTTCGTTAACAATGCAGCATGCAGGCATTTAGGGTCAGTGATCCAAGGCTTCCTTCTACCTGCTAATCTTCCTAAATGACCAGAGAGCACTATGGGTGAGAGGGTTTGAAAAAATGGTGTAGCTCCTGGACTGTTATACAAGATTCTTCTGGATATTGTGTAGTATTTCTTTTTATAGTGTCAGGAAAAAGAAAAAGGTTATTATTATACATATGAAAATAGCTGCAGTAGAATTTCTTGTCGTTAGAAGGAAATGACCTTGAATTCAATTTCTGCAAAATACGTAACTAGCGTTTTATTGCTGAAAGGCTGCGCTTTTGAGTTAGTGTTCCAACTCAGAGTGGGTATGTAGCTCACAGAACTGTTCTAAAAACGCAATCATGTCACTGTTCTCAGACTCTAATGACTGGATTACTAGAGAACCGTGTTTATACACAGAGTTTACCTCTTTACATCTTCTACACTTGTAGAAAGAAATACAAACAGCTAACCAATATCAGACAAAATACTTCAGGGGCCGATGAATCTGAACTGTTTTCCTGTGTTTTATAGTACACTTCATTATTCTATACCAGAGTGAAAACAATTAGCATGGGGGGGAAATGGATGACAAAAATCAATGAAGCGCATCACATTTTTCTGCTCCAAGTTAATATACTTTTAATTTTTTTTAACCTTCTCGCAGTTCTGTTGATCGAAGACACAGTTTCTCTGCGTATTCTCTTTTATTTAAAGTATACTGCATTTGAACTTACTGTTTCCTCTGCTCAGCCGTACGACCCCTCACCCCGTACCTCCTGCATCAGCCATGGCTGTGCTATCCTGCCATGCAGTTACACGCCTTACCAGTGAAACTGCCTTCGTTCCAGGTGCTCCAAGGGTACCTTTCTGGGGGTGGAGGGAGAGGAAGGGTACTCTGCCACCTAGGAAAGCATAATTAGATAATGTAACTTAACATGCATGTTTAATATGGTAGCAGCTCGCAGAAGGACTGTTATTTTCTAAAATGTGCTAATTTTATCACCGAATAGGATCTAATTGTACTTCCCTGGCTGACAATGTTCAGATGGGGAAGAGCGCCACCGCCCTGCCCTATCACTCGTTTTGTGATGTTCTTGCTTTGATTCTCCATTTCAGGTCATGGGGAATTTTCTGGCATTTAAAGTCAGGTCGCTCTTGAAAATGCTGATTCAGGCAGTTGCTCTCTGCTTCGGCTCCTCTGTCCTGGGCTGGAAGTTGGCACTGGATGAAGGAGAAACTATTACAGCCCTCCACTGTGTTACTGGCACAAAGACCTAACTACTGGGTGCAGAGCAGTAATAAAGAAGTGGATGTGATGGTACTATCCTCTAATCTCAGGCTGATGAAGCTGCGTGAGTTCAAATTACCAAAAGTAAGTCTGATCTCCCCAAAAAACCACTTCAGATCAATTTTCTCACCAAGTAGGATCACTGGCAGTGCTGGTGAATGGTTGGACTCGATTATCTTAAAGGTTTCTTCCAAACAGAGGATTCTGTGATTCTGTCCTGGTAACAGAAGGTCTCCAGGGGCAGTGGGCAGTGTGCCAGTGAGGTGTGGACTACTCCAACGAAGATACGCAAATGAAAGTCATACCTGGCATTGAAGAAAACACAAATTCTGCCCCTAATACACAACACAGTTGCAGGTGCCACTTACAGCGAAAACTTTGCCTCACAGCTTGTGCATTTTCACTGCCTTCTAATGACAATCGATGTCAGTCACAGCTCATTACAAACCTTTCTCATGGGTCACCATACACACTGTACCTGAGGGGACGGCCCCTTATTCCACAGAAAACCTGTTGTCCCGGCTATTTACTTTAAAGTACAAAATGTAGTCTAGAAGCCAACAGATTAAAAAAATGACTGTAACACACTCTAATTATTTTTGCTGGAAAATCTTAGTTTCTCTACGGACATAAAACTCCCTAATGATCCTTAGCAAAGAACAATTTAGTGAGGCGAGTTGCATGGAAAGGAGCACCGTGGTAAAATCGATGGGGTTTTTTTTTTGCTTTACATCACCAACCTCAAATTGAAGAAGAATATCGCCCTGTCACTCAAAATCATGCCAGCCTCCAAAATTGCAGCGTGGCAGTTGGGTGTCTTTGCTGAGCCTTGCGCTTTGTAACTGTTGTGAACTGTCTGCGTAAATTTTGCTGACGATCGTGGTGTTTGTGGGGATTTTTGTTTGGGGGTTTTTTTTGGTGTGGTTTTTTTTATCTAGACAAAAATTGAGGTCAATTCTTTGGACTGTGCCTCTTAGCAGCCGAGAAGATATGGATGAAGTTGGAAAACAAAACCCAACGATGGCTATATGAGCAGCCTAATCAAAGCAGGGCTGTGATTTCCTCCAGCTTACGCAGTCTAAACTGTCCAGCAGTGGAGGGCTCAGTTGCGGTTACAAAATACCTGCCCCAGCCTGGGCTCTACTGGGGAGATTCAGATGTTGATAGTTTCAGGTTGTTCTGCTAGATCATCAAAGTGTGAGGAACGCCAGTGCACTGTGGGAAATTCCCAAGCTGGGAGATGTAACACTGTTAGAATTATTTTTTCTTCTTTTTTTTTTTTGGTTTAGAAAGCCCAGGTTCTGAGAAAATATTGTTGTTATATGTTATCCATGTGTATCAACCACAAAACCTCAGTGGTGGGGGTTTGGGTTTGTTTTGGGTTTAGATTTTGTTTGGATTCTGTTTCAGTGGAGGAGGACCGTTGGAGGGGATTTGTTCATTTTGGTTTGGGGGTTTTGTGTTGGTTTTTTCTTTTTTTCTAAGAAATAGTCTTAAAACTCAAGTGAGATATACAGTTTATATGGACTGAAGTTATATGGTTGTGCCCATATGTGGACTATAGATGTGTATGACAGGAAAAGCTCAGCAGTTTTAGTAGAAGGTGAAGGACAAGGCTCCATGCAATTTCCTCCTGCTTTTTGGTCTATCATGGGTGGCAGTTCGATCTGTATCTTTTAACCCGTTTTTTTTCCATCCTCTAGCCATCTCTAAATAGTAGTTACGTCATGTAATTCCCTGTAGATTAATAATGGAGACTTCATATGGCATCATAAAGCAGAATCCAAGAAATAACAGCTAAAAATCTAGAAGGCAGATGTAAAGGCAATGTGGCACTTGTAGTTTTACAAAATTAAATCATATTCCATGTGATTGTAGTTACTTTTCAAAGCCTATTGCTCAAACTACCAGATAAAGTGAAAAATCTATAAACCTCTGTAGAATTGCTCTGGTTTTAAATGGTGCTTTTCAAGGGGACTCTCCCAATGCTTCAAACCCCGTAATGATTTTCTTCACAGTCCTCAGCAAATTAGTCTGTTCTTTTGATAAGTAATCAATGGTTCTCGCATCTACTGTACAAACAGAAAAAATGCGATTTGATTACTGGAAAGGTGTTGGTTTGTTTGGGTTTTTTATTTATTTGCTTTTTAGACTTTTTCAAAAATGCAGTAGCACTATTCCCTTCAGCTTATGCCATTCTTTTTCATAACGTTGTATGTTAAAATATCCAATGAACTGTCAGTTAATATTCTTTGGGCTATTTAATGTTATGCTGCTTTCAGCAGCACCTTTACAGATGTGTAAAACTTTGGCTTAGTTGTTAGAATGTGCTGTTAGATAAATCAACTGACCTGATTGTGTCAACAAACAATCTGTGGTTGTACCCGTCTATGAGTGAGGAACACCCCGAGCACTGAGCAGAGATCTCTGCAAACTCCACGAGTGTGTTCTGCTGCGGTATAGGGAATTATTGGTATTGCCCAAACAGTGTGTTCGTGTGGACAAATTCAACATGCAATTGCATGTGGACTTTTGGAAAAGAGAGGTTTGAGAGATGACAGAAGAGTGACATTAATAAAGTGTTGAATGCTGAGCTTTGTGCAATCCACGTAATTACTTGAACTTCCTTTGAAAAAAATATATAAAATCTT
>NW_010417385.1:0-208 GCF_000710305.1 Buceros rhinoceros silvestris | reverse complement strand
CGAGGGTGTCTCTAATTAACGGCTGGGGGGCCATTAATTATGGGGGTCCCTAATTAATTACCCCGAGGTGGTCACTAATTATTCTGGGGGGCTCTAATTACCTGGGGGGGTCATTAATCACCCAGGGAGGTTCATTAATTACCCGGGGGGGCATTAATTACCCGGGGGACATTAATTATCTGGGGGAGCTCATTAATTAACCAGGGGG
>NW_010417384.1:6215-6563 GCF_000710305.1 Buceros rhinoceros silvestris | reverse complement strand
GGGAGCTCCCTGGGAAGTGGGAGCTGAGCGAACCACTGGGCTCTCCCCAGTTTTGGGAGGCTGGGATGGGTGGTCGGGGTGCTGGGGTTGGGGTTGAGACAGAGGTTTGGTCACTAACACGTTGCTTTTCTCTCCAGCAGAGAGAGGGAGGTCCCCAGCACCATGCGGGTGAATCCAGGCTGAGAAGAGGACAGCACGTTTGCACCCAGCATCCAAATTAGCCTCATTTGCTCCCCTCCATTTGCCCCAGCGATGAAAAGGTTCCTACCCACACCTCAGCCAACCCTGCCGAGCCCCGGGCACCATTGCAGCTCAACAGCAATTTTGGGGCTGGAGGGCCAGGAGACA
>NW_010417384.1:4746-6123 GCF_000710305.1 Buceros rhinoceros silvestris | reverse complement strand
TAAATTTGGGGTGTGGAGGCCCGGGAGCCACTCTCCAATACGGAGATTTTCCACCACTGAGATCTTTATTCTGCGTGAGCAAGGAAGGGAGTGCTCCCATCCCTGCTGCATTGCCCCAGCCCAGCCATTCCTGCCCGTGTGTCACCCCAGGCCCCTGATGCACAGCTGGATTCGAGCAGTGTGACCCTCACCGCGCTGTCACCATGGCCTCCTCAGACGGGCTGCAGTACCGGGCTCTCTACGAGTACAAGAAGGACCGGGACGAAGACCTGGCACTGTGCCCTGGGGACGTGCTGACGGTCAGCAGGGCCGGGCTGCTCAGCAGTCCCGACTACAAGGACGGGGACGAGCGCAACCCCCAGGGTTGGCTCCATGGCCTCAACGAGCGCACCAAGGAGCGTGGTGATTTCCCTGGCACCTACGTTGAGTACCTGGGTCCCACGCGCATCGTCACCACGACCACCAAGGCCAAGCCACGGCCCTTGCCCCCACCACCTGCTGGGACCCCTGTACCCTGGGGTGAGTGCTGGGGGAGTGGGAATGTGGGAGCCCAATGGGTGGGTGTCCTCTGCAAGAAGGCAAGGGTGCCGTCAAGCCCAAGTGGATGCTTGCGTTTGGGGTGGCTTGGTGAGGATCCACCCTCAGGATCGGGATCCAGCCCCAGAAGCAGGATCTGCCGCAGGAATTATCTGCCATGGTACACTGAGGCAGCTGCAGGAGGGGCAGGAGGTGCCCAGGCTATCGCCACCCCCACCAGGCAAACATACTGCAGGAATTGCTCCTCACCAGCATCCCGGGCTGGGTGCTGTGCTGGCATGGGGTGTCCAAGGGGGTCCATGTCTGTGAGAGCACAGGAGAAAATGCAGGAGACCTTTGGCTGCCCAGGAAGGAACTGAAAGCCCCATGTTGGTCCCCAAGGTCCTTTTTTTCCAATTGCTCTTCTCCCTACCACTGCGGCACCCGATTCTGCTCTTGGTGCCCGGGCAAGCGCTGGACCCTGGCCAGCTCCCAGCCTCAACATCACTTTGTGCAAGCTGGGACCGGGGACGATCTTAGCAGGCAGTGGGGTTGGTCCCTGGGGGGCCCCTCCATCCCTGGGTGCTGCAGCACAGTGCTGGGGGGGATGTTTGGCAGGGCCCTTCCTGGCACCAGGGCCTCTGGCCAGTTCTCTGCCAGGATCTGCTGAGCTCGTGCAGCCAGCTCTGCCCTCGCCACTTAGCGTGGCCAAGTACGCTGGGGCTAGGAGCGATCTCACAGCAATTACGTAATGTACCCAAGCTAAAAAAAAAAAGAAAAGCCAAGTAAGAAGCCCCTCTTCCAGCCAGGCACGACCCAGCAAGCTCAGCCAAAGCCGTGGTGCTCCCCTCCTCCAGAATG
>NW_010417384.1:2813-4650 GCF_000710305.1 Buceros rhinoceros silvestris | reverse complement strand
CCAAAACCTGCCTGGCTGCTGGCCCCATGCCTCGGCCACCCGCCTCACCCAGTTTGGGACCAAGGCACAGGTGTGGTAACCGGAGAGGCTGTTTCCTTCCTGGGCTGGCTGAGCGTCAGAGGTACCGTGGTCCCGAGTTTAGAGAGGCACCCGCTGATGAGAAGGCTGTCTCCTTCCATGATACGGTTCAAGGCCCCCTTGCCACCGTGACCACCTGGCCCTTGGGCTGAACATGGCAGAACTCAGCTGGCGTAGGGCAAATCCTTCCCTGGACACTATCCACCACTGCACATGGGGTTGCCCTGCAGATCCTGCCGCTCAGACCCAGCAAGAGCATGAGAAGAATACTGGGACTCCCCTTTGCACCCCCCCACAGAAACACGGGTGCTGCTCCCCAGCCAATGCTCTGAGTGTGCCAAGGCAGCTGCAGTCCCAGCACCGCTGGTGCGGATCAGTGAGCAGCTATGTGCTGCCTTTGCAGAAGGGAGAAGGACATTTTTGGGGGGTACCTATCCTGCCAGACAAGGGGTTTGAGCCCCCTTCCCAGTCAAGCTCACCGATGCGTGAGGAGCCCTCTTCCCCTGGCTGTTTGGCAGGCAGAGCCCTAGCAAACTCAGCGCTGTACTGTGACAGCTCAGGCCAGGCAGGGGCAGACCCAAGGGATCTCCATCCCTGTTCACCAGGGAGAAACCTCAAGCCACCTTCTTGCTTCTGCCCTTGCTGCCCATCACCACTGCCTCAGGCCTGCCCCATGCAGGGGGTGGTACAGGCTGCTCACCAAGGGGCTGGGAGATGTGCCCAGGGACCCCTGCCCACAGGTGCCAGGGACATGGCGATGCCCCACAGACCAAGGCGCATCCTCAGCAGCAAGCACAGCCTGGCCGGAGAGCCTGGCTCAAGTGGAAGGTCTCAGCGCAGAAGCCCAGCCCTGTGTGCGCTCGGGCGAAAGGACAACAACTTAAAATTCAAAATATTGTAAAACTGAGATTTTTTTTATAGGGAAAAACCCACTAAAAACAGGGTTTGGGGCTAGACTGGGGAAGGTGCTGCCATCTGCAGGACGCGCCCTTGTGTCCAGCCCCACTGTCCAGGGGGTCGTTGGGTGCTGTCTCCCGATGCTGTGCTGCGGGGTGCCCCTCCATGGGGTGCCTTCCCTGGGGCAGTGCCAGGGTGTGCGGGCACCCTGCCAGGGGACTCCTGTGGCCCATGACCACATCCTTCTGCAGCAGTGGAGCAGCTTGTGTCATTTTATGTCGGTTTAAATCCAAACCTCCCAGGCAACAGGATTTCCCTCAGAGTAAAAGTCTCCAGCATGCTCTTGAAAGAGAAGAGACTTTTTGGGGGGCAAATTCTTCCTGTACCGTTTCCACTCCCAAATGAGGTTTCTGAGGGACATTTGTTTGGCTGGCCCTAATGCTTATTTTTCTGTGACAGCAGCATACCACCCTGCGTGCCTTTGGTCCCCACCGAGCCCCAGTGCTGGCTGGGGACCCTGGGGACCCAAGCAGGGTGAAGCCCTGGGGTGACCCCTGAAACAGGAGAGAGACACTGCGTTTCCCAGCCATGCCCCAGAGCCAGGGCTGACTATGCAGGGGGGAATGGTCTGTTTTAAATTAAATAATATCCAAAAAAATGTTTCTGCAGTGGATCTGAGTCCCTGGGGCACTTCCCAGGATTTCAGCAGCTGGTTTGCCCCTGCCTGGTTGTCCCGGGTGGCATCACTGGTGCAAGGCATCATCTCTGTTTCACCTGGGTCAGAGCTGAGCGGTGCATCAGGGTGCCTGGGGTCCAGCCCGGTACCCTGCAAGGAGATGATGGGCTAAAGCTCTAACCTGAT
>NW_010417384.1:2008-2692 GCF_000710305.1 Buceros rhinoceros silvestris | reverse complement strand
GTTTCCAGCAAGAAGAAACAGACTGAATTTTTGCCATTTCCACCTTTCCCCAAGCCATCACCTTGTAGGCCAAAACCCAGTTTTCCCTAATTAAAAACCCAGCTGTGTGGTGGGGACATTTTTCATGGGCTCCCAGCCACCTGCTTTGCTGTAAACCCTGAAATCTCCATTCCCACCCAAGGCACCAGCACATCCCCACTGTCACAGCCTCGCCTGAGGACTAGATCAGCCACCTACGAGCAGAAGGTTTGCATTCCTCCCTGCTCTCCAGGGAGCTCCAGGATAACACCACAGCAAAGATGAGAGCCCAGATCCACCCATTGTGGCCAGGTTGTGTTTTTGCAAAGGTGAAAGGCAGCACGGTCCTGTCCGCAGCCACCCTTTTTTTTATTGTTTTCATTCCTTAAAACTACTATGGGTTTATTGGCTTCACACATGAGGTCCCTGCCTCCTGCCAGGCTGCAAAAACCAAAGACAGAATGAATGTAACGCTGGAGCTGGCTGGGCCGGAGCACACCTTGCTGGAGGGAAAAGTCACACTCAGACACTCAGCCTTTATTTAATTTTCTGTAATTTTTTAAAATACATTTCCACCCAAACAGATCCACTCACTCCATAAAAGAGGCAGAAAGGCTCTTGGCACATCAGCTTTTCCAGATGCCATCCGTACCCCCATGGTCGCAC
>NW_010417384.1:1098-1959 GCF_000710305.1 Buceros rhinoceros silvestris | reverse complement strand
GCAGAAAGGCTCTTGGCCCATCAGCTTTCCCAGATGCCATCCGTACCCCCATGGTCGCACACAGCTCTGATGTGCTGTGGCCGGTGGCAGCCCCTGCCTGTCCCCTGCCTGCCTCCTTCCTGCTGCCTTCCTCATGGGGTTCAAGGCCACTAAGGAGTGTGGGAGGAAATCCTAGCACTGCACTGCCAGGGTCTCTGTCAGGTCTAACCCACGCAGGTGGAGGGTTGATCAGCTGGGGTGATAAAAAGGGAGGGTGGGAGGGTACCCTGGGGTTAGGAAAGCTGCTCTTGCCCCTGCCAGGGGGTATGCTACTCTTTGGTAGGGTCTGGGGTGAGGTATCCTTGGTACAAAACCCAGGAGACAGAAGCACCTGGGAATTTGTGCTGTGGGAAGCCTGGCCCATGTTTGGCTGAAGGGCTCCTCAAGGGCTGGGGAAGCCATCCAAGGGGGTAGCTGAGTCCTCCCTGGGCTTGAGCTCAACCTTGTTGTGGACACCAGAGAATCCAAGTGGGTGAGAGCTGCAGGGAGCCATGTCCATGGTGGGTATGGATCTGGCCCTCATGCCTAGTGCTGCTAAGGGCCGTGGGTGATGAGAGGGTGCAGTGTCAGTGCCATGCAGGAGAGGTGGGAAAGTGTTTCATCCTGAAGGGTCTCCACATTCACGGCAGGATACTCCCTGCAGGCAGGGCAGTGCCCGAGCAGGTCTTTGCATCTCAGCAGGCAGCTGAGCCCCAATAGTGACTCTTACTGCAAAAAGAGGATACAATAAGGAAGAAGTTCTCCAAAACTGGCCATGCATGAGCTGAAACTTTGGTTATGGCTGTGCTAAAGCAGCAGCTTGATCCTGTTCTAGGGCAGCCA
>NW_010417384.1:0-989 GCF_000710305.1 Buceros rhinoceros silvestris | reverse complement strand
GGGAAAGAGGCTGGAATTCCTGCAGACAGGAATTTCCAAGGCCCCTCTCTCTGTCTTTCCACCACAGGGCTCTCTGGACAGGCAGAGCTGGCCGAGCACCCCACCTTCCCCGAGCAGGCGCTGCCAACCGTGGCAAGGCTCATCGAGGCACTGGAAAAACAAGGTAAGGGCAGCCACAGCATCTGTCCCCAGGATGTATGTGGGTGCACACACGCACGATCGCCCATTCTGCCCATGTCTGCAGACTGCCCACCTTCCCCGAGCAGGCTCTGCCAGCCGGGTCAAGGCTCATCGAGGCACTGGAAAAACAAGGTAAGGGCAGCCACAGCATCTGTCCCCAGGATGTATGTGGGTGCACACACGCACGATCGCCCATTCTGCCCATGTCTGCAGATGCTCCGAGAGCATCGCTAGAGCCAGTCCTCTCCCCATGCACCCTGCTACCTGTGCAGTGTGGGCAGGGTGAGGGAGCCTGGCGATCTCAGTCTCTGGCCACTTCCATCATGTTGGAAGGAGGATTTGGGACTCAGGACTGACCCATCTCTCCTGGTTGCTCCCCAGGTCTTGACAACGAGATGCTTTACAGATTCACCCCTGGGGTGCTGGGGGATGCTGAGCTGAAGCAAGCACTTCTGGTGGGTAAGTCCCAGAGCTGCGCCCCTCCCCGTGTCTCCGGTCAGGAAGGGGGCTGTGAGGTGACGCTGCCAGACATGCGATGCTACCCAGGTGCAGCAGGGAGGGGTTACTGGCTCCAACCTCCTTGTGGCCCTAATTACAGCTCTGTAAGGCTCTGCCTGCATGCAAACACCCTTCCACTCCCCCAATACTCTGATGTGATGCTGCCAAAAGGGGTGCAGGTGCAGGGCTGGGGCTCTTCACTAGAAGCTCTATTTTTTTTTTTTTAGGGAGAAAAATATTTTATTTTTCAAACCTTTAGGATTTCTATTTGAGAAGCGAGCAGGTAGAAAGCCTCTCATAGGTACTACAGG
>NW_010417383.1:5783-6835 GCF_000710305.1 Buceros rhinoceros silvestris | reverse complement strand
GCTCCACAGAGCAGCAAACGGGACTCCCATCTCCACCGTGCCCCAGGGATGGGGCCATCCCCGGCGCATCTCGACACAGGAGCTCTGCAATTTTCTTCCTGGGGGCAGGTGTTGGCAGGCAGCGGCAAGCGTCACCCCCGCAATGCCGGGGCAGGATCCGGCAAGGATGGACCCAACAGCCAGCCCCTGGGCACCATGTGAGGCATCTCCTCCCCATCCCGTGCCACGCAGCGCTTCAGGCACAGCAGAGACACAGACCGCCCCGAAAAAGGTCTGGCCCTGAGCGCCAGAGGCTTGGGGAGGGCTCAGGGGTTTAGCCGAGGTCCTCCCTCACCCCTCGCTGCCTCCAGCCACCCAACCTGCTCCGACTCGCCGGTGGTCACCGCAAGCCCAGCTCTGCCCAAGGCGCTCCATCCCCAAATGTCACCGGAGCAGTGGTCCCCGAGGACGGGTGGCCATGGGGGCATGGCCAGGGGGTCCGTCGGGGCAGGGGGTGGCTCACATGATGGTGCATCGGTTCCTGCGCAGGGCACCCTGGAAGCGGATGGTGGTGTGGACGTGCTTGCAGCGGGCGCAGCCCACGCTCTTCAGGATCTCGCTGAAGAGCAGCAGGATGTGCCAGTTGTACTTGGCCGAGCACTCGATGTAGCCGCACTTCCACGTCTTCTTCACCAGGTTGGAGACGTTCCAGCGCGGGATCACCCGGCCCCGCTGCAGGTCCCGCTTGTTGCCCACGATGATGATGGGCGTCTCTGAAGTGCCGATGACCCTGGGGAGGGTGAGTGGTGAGGGAGAACAAGAAGGGGACAGGGCCCGTGCCAGTTGTACTTGGCCGAGCACTCGATGTAGCCGCACTTCCACGTCTTCTTCACCAGGTTGGAGACGTTCCAGCGCGGGATCACCCGGCCCCGCTGCAGGTCCCGCTTGTTGCCCACGATGATGATGGGCGTCTCTGAAGTGCCGATGACCCTGGGGAGGGTGAGTGGTGAGGGAGAACAAGAAGGGGACAGGGCCCGGCATGACAACCAACCATGCCACAGACCCCCCACCTG
>NW_010417383.1:5136-5699 GCF_000710305.1 Buceros rhinoceros silvestris | reverse complement strand
TCCCCCCCCCCTGTTCAAAGCTAGCTCTTGTCTTTGGCTTGCCAAGAGGGACGTGCCCCCTCTTGGCCTGTCCCCTTGTCCTGCTTTTGTGGCCAGCCCCAGTTGCTTTCCCAGGGATGGTTGCCCTCACCCACAGGGGACACCTGCCCAGGGTCCTGCTCCTTCTCCTGCCCTTGGGTCCCGGTTTGTTTTTGCTTTTGGGCTCCCAGCCCTGCAAAGGGGCTTTGTCCCAATTGCGATATCTCCTCTCGGATGCCAAGAGCAGGGGAACCCTGGGGCGAGCTGCACCGCCCCGCCGGGAGCCGCAGCGGGACGCACCCTCCGGCAAAGTGGTGTGTACCTTGTTTCCAGGATCTGCTGGCGGATGGTTTTGATGTACTCGAAGCTGTCAAAGCAACAGATGTCATAGACCAGGATGTAGGCATGGACGCTCCGGAGCCCCCTGCAACACACGTCCGCCCACTCCTGCAAGGTGCAGAGAGGGATCAATCCTGGCTCAGCCCCATCGCCGTGCCCGGGACATGCCCGGGGCTGGGCACGGCACAGAGGCTGCTACGCCGGTG
>NW_010417383.1:4121-4918 GCF_000710305.1 Buceros rhinoceros silvestris | reverse complement strand
CCCGGCAGCCCTTCAGCCACCCCTCCCACCCATCTCTGGCGATCCCTCATCTCCTTCGTTAATCCAGAGAGAGAACAGGATTTGTCAGCCCCAATTCCTCTCTGGAGCGAGGATTACAGCCTGCCCGACGCACAGCGGCCCAGAGGCGAGCTGGGAGTGGGGCTGAACGCAGTCCACTGCCCTGAATGTAAAAGCTTCATCCTCCAGAGCTGCTAATTAGGTGTGTTAATTAGTGATGCACCCTGGTTTTCAGGCAGTGCAGGTGAGGAGGATGCCGAGCCCTGTCCCCTGCAGGGTGTTTGGAGAAGACTTGGGGACAGGAGAGGAGCAGCAGCTGCTCAGGAGAGCAGTCTCTACAGGACGGGCAGCCAGGGGTGGTCTCTCCACAGCCAAAATTTGGATGTATATGTTAGGAGAGCTTTGGCTTTCCAGGAATAATTGGAATTTTTTTTCTGTGCTGTAGGACTGAAAACCTGCCCCACTTCCAGCCCCCTTCCCAGCCCAGCAGACGTACTGGGAATGGCAGCCCCAAAAACCCTCCTGAGCACCACTGGAGAAAGGGGCACCAAGGAGGACGGGCATCACGACTCGCTGAGCAAACTTCTTCAGCCCCTTTCTGAGGGGGCTGAAAGGGGCGGGTCGCCCCTCTCTGAGTTTATCACCGGAGCGAGGCGATGCGAGAAGACCCGGCACCCACAGGAGCTGGGAAAAGGAAAGCTTTGGGGTGCGGTCGGTCTCCATCGTAGCACGGGCAGGAGCGGGGGGCAAGCAGCACGACACAGCCCCTTTCCTGTCCA
>NW_010417383.1:3564-3967 GCF_000710305.1 Buceros rhinoceros silvestris | reverse complement strand
AGGGTATGGGGGTGGAGGTGATGTGTAGCTCCTCGGTGTCGGGGAGCTGCAGGCGGGTGCAGTGCTGTGTCTGAGGTTACTCCGTCCTGCGACACCCGGGAGGTTCCTAAGTCGCAGCTATTCCAGCGCGCTGGGGTGCAGCTTGCTCCAGTGCTGCGGCATCAGGACGGTTTTCCCATGCTGGGCAGGTTTCCCGGGATGCTCAGGGCTGGAGGAGGGTTGTGCTGCGCATCCCGTGTGGCAGTGGGATGTTGGACCTAGGACGGCTCCAGGGATGCTGCTGCCGGGCACAGAGCAGAGCCCAGCGCTGCTTCCCAGCAGACAGAGCCATGTCCCCCACCGCGCTCTCCTCCTTCCCCTGGGAGCCGTTCCTCTGACCATCCCCTCTTCCCTGGCAACCTCC
>NW_010417383.1:1160-3371 GCF_000710305.1 Buceros rhinoceros silvestris | reverse complement strand
GCGGGGAGTGAACCGAGGGTGTGGGCGGCGGCTGCCGTGTCAATAAATCACCCCTTGCTATTTCGGGCTGTCTCTCATGCTGACCTTTCGTTCCCTGCACACGCTGATTAATTTTTAACCCTCCTCCTCGCCCCTGGAGCACTCACTTCGCCTCCTGCCCAACAGCGTAGGGGAAACTTGGAGCTCCACGAGGCCCCTAGAACCCCGTCCCCGTTGGGCACGGGAGCAGTATAATTACACTGATTAAAAACTCAAGAGGGCCCAGCGCCCGCAGAGGTGCTGCCACCAGCGGCGCTGCCCTCCGGCATGGCTGCAGCCACGGCTGGGCACCTCCAGGTCCCCGCAGCGGCGGCACAACTTGTGCCCCTGGGGACAGGGCAATGGCACGAGCTCAAAATCGCCGTTTCCCCCATTAAACCTCCCTGAAGCGGTCAGCACTGGTGGTAACGTTTTCCGACCTTTTGGGGCCGTTTTGGAAGCACTGGAGAGAGCAACGGGGGGGTTAAGGAGGAGCTGGTGGGCTCAGCGCTTGGGGGACAAGCCCAGGCAATGCTGGCGGTGGGGCTGGTGACGGCCACCCCGGGAGGGGACGAGCAGCCCCGCTCTGCCTGGCTTGGGCAGTGGGTACCTGAGGGTCTGGCTCTCCAGGAACCCCCCTGGTTTTCACCCAAAGGCTCTGACCGCGCTTCCCCAGCCCTTTGCTGGTGCCGGCTCTGGCAGCCATGGAACTGGATCCCAGCACTCCGGGATCCACTGCCCAGCTGGGGCCACGGGCATCGCCAGAGCCACGGTCCTCAGAGCGACTTGCCGTCCTTCCCCTGTTTGCCATCATTGTCGGGGACAGAGCTTAGAAAGGGACGTGACACTGGGCCCGCTCAGCCAGTAGCCGTGAGGACGTGATCCCTCGCACCAGGCAAACCCCAACGCAGAGGGAGAAGCAGCCCCAAAGGGAAGGAACTGGGACCCCGCAGGGCTACACAGCGAAACGCCACTGAGGTCAGCGGACACCCCACAATGTGGAGGGTCCGTCGCAGCGAGCCGGGTCCTCCCCTACCTGCAGCGTGTTGACGGGGAAGGCGGTGATGGGGGGAAAGTCCATGATCTGCAGGTCGTGGACGTGGCCGTTCATGACGACGGCGGGCAGGTAGACGCGGCGGGCCGTGGTGGGCACACAGACCTCGCTGAACTCGTTGTAGAGGAACTGCCGGACTATGGCGCTCTTGCCCACGCCCTGGGCTCCCAGCACGGCAATCTTGACCGTTGCCACCATGCCGCCGCACGCCAGCCGCTGCCCTGGTGCTGCCCCTGCGGTGCCGAGGCTGCATATTCCCGTGCAGAGGGCCTCAGGCCCATTCAGGATGCATTCCCCCTCCGGGGCAGCCTGTCACTGCAAGGCCAGGGAGAAGCTGGTCAGATCCTGGAGACACCCTGGCAGACCCCACTGCTACTTCGGATGATGTTTTTCCAAGCAAGAGCCCATGGAAAAGCGTTGTATGTGACCTCGGGGAGCAGGAGCTTTCCCCAAGGCTGGGCAATGTCCCCAGCACCGTGAGACCTCAGGGACCCCTCGAGGCTCCCACCCTGCAGAGCCAAGGAGAGATAGGATCCAAGAGACCTTTCCCAGGGAAGTTCTCACAGGCACATTTGGTACCAGAGGAAGGAAATCTCTGGGAAGGGACCGTCTGCTGCTCAGGGGTTGCCCAGCACTGGCAGCAGTGGGCTCCTGGGCTGTGCTGGGGACTGTCCCACTGCACTTGCAGGTGCCATCACCAGCTGCTCCATCCCGGTGCTGCCCCAAGCTGGGGAATCCATCTTCCATCGGCTTGGACAGCCAGAATTGCCTTTTGCTGGGGCGGGGGGGATCGCTCTGTGCCCGCGAGCGACAGCTTTAATGTTTAATTTCAGGCTTTGAGCAGTTTGGCAATTAACTTGACGGAGGCTCATTTCTGAGCCAGCTGACAGGGTGAGCCCACAAGCTGCTGGCACATGTGTGAAGGCACACAGAAGGGCCCCAGGGCAGGGTCACACATGCGGGGGCGGGGGGAGGTGATAACCACCCCCACGAGGATGCGGGAGCTGAGTCCGAGGAGTCGCAGAGCACCGGGTTCTCAAGCAGGAGCCGCGATGGGAAGGGCAGGAGCGAGGGGCTGGGTCCCACTTCTGCTCGCTCCCATTGCCAGGAAGTGGCTGGTGCGTTATCCCGAAGTCTGG
>NW_010417383.1:569-892 GCF_000710305.1 Buceros rhinoceros silvestris | reverse complement strand
GTGCGACGGAGGTCACTCCCCCCAGGGAAAGCCCGGCCACGGCGGCTCCTGCGGCTGGCTGCCGGGGAGGCCGGGGTCCCCGCTGTCCCCCAAGCGGGGCCGTGGCTCACATCATCCTCATCCTCCGCACAGCACGGCTGGGTGCCAGCAGGGCCTGATCCAGGCCTGGGCAGCAGGGTGGGTTTTTGCCCAGGGCTGGGAAGTGTCCTCCGGGGTGCAGACTGCCCCGGGGGACCCACTCCACCAGTCCCAGCAGCCGGAGCGTTTCTGCGCCACGCACAGGGAAACGGGGGGTGCCAGAGCCACCGGGCCCGGCCCAGCCG
>NW_010417383.1:0-204 GCF_000710305.1 Buceros rhinoceros silvestris | reverse complement strand
GTCCCCCTCCGGGTTGACACACGGGAGCCATGCTCATGGGCTCCAGAACGTGGGCTCGCACCCCAAAGCATCACAGGCCGGCCCAAAGGCTCCCGGCCCCGGGAGCATCTCACGCCACCAAGGGAAACTGAGGCGCAGAGCGGGGGGATGCGGCCGGGGTGGCCCCACGGTGGGTGCCGGAGCGGGGAGCCGGCCGGGGGGCGC
>NW_010417382.1:6110-18405 GCF_000710305.1 Buceros rhinoceros silvestris | reverse complement strand
CGCGCCACAGCCCCGCTCTCCGCCGCCCAACAGAGCCCGCAGGACAGCGCCGCGAAAGCCGGGCGCTTCAACCCGCACCACCCGGCTCGCCCCTGCCGGCGGCAACTCTCCCCTCAGAAACTGCCATCATCACCCACCTACAAACGTTCGGTAAAAGTTACTCTCAGATCACTAATTTCACACACATTTTTAATTCATTGTCTGCAAACGTTCGGCCTGGTAAAGGATTTGCCATGGGTCAACACACACTTTCTTGTCTTGCTTGAAAGACAGAATTACAGTTCCCTGAAAATTAATCATCTTCCTAGCTAGGGCAGATTTATCTGGAACTGGTTTAAACACTGCACCGGTTTCCGACTGCTTCAGCTGACTGCAAATCTCGAGTTAAATACAAATGCTTGTGATAACACAGTATTTTTCAAAGCGCAGACTTTGTAACCCAATTAACTGGTCCCTCTATTCATGCAAACGGATGCTGTCATTCCCTGATTAAGGACTGGGAACTTTTGTTTACTTCACGCTTCCTAAAAATAGAACCAGCAGCAGAAGTACCATCATCAAAGTTATCTTACACAGACACTCCACACGTCCTTAAGACAGGGAGAGAAACAGCAAATTTCGACACACAGGAGTGTCAGCCCCAGAACAGCACTGGGGGCTCCAAATCAGCAGCACACGTGTCAAGAACGGAACCGGGGGCTCCAACAAACCAAGTCATTAGAAACTACAGCAATTTAAATTCCTCTAGTTCCAAGGCAAATCACAGGCAAGATTTTAATAAGCTGCTCCTGGGTTAAGATCCTGCATTTGGAGCGTAGCCTGGAGCAAATACTCAAGGCTGAATGACAAGACGGTAGAAATGTGAAGCGGCATAAAACGCAGCAGCGTGAGAGCGGTTTGCGATAACAGCGTGTGGTAATTCCACGTTCTTCCAGCGAAGGATTTAAGAAAAAATTAAAACCACTCCAATTCCTCAGAACTGTACATGGCTGCAACAAACAGACTGAATGACTAAATTTAGTCTGCGAGCGCAGCGTTGAGCCACAGCTATCCATACCACGGGCAGAACAATAGGGAGCAATTTCTATTCCTCCTCTTCCCACTCCTCCTGTGGGGGAGGAGAAGGAGAACACCACCGGTGTGCACAGGCACAGCAGCAACCAGCACTTCACCCTCCCCTCCCTGGGCCTGTTCCTGGTGGGCACCAGACACACAAGGGCCCGAAACACCTTAAAACGGGTGTCAGAAAGTCTCAAAGGCACGGGGGCACGTTAGATAAGCAGAGGTACAGCCTGAAAACCAAGCAGAGCACAGAGACTCCCGGCTCAGAGCCTCCTGCTGGACACAGGTTTGAATACTGGCAACTGCTAAAGCTTCCAAACATTCCGATGACCACCAAGTCACCTTGCTCGCGGGTCTGATGCACTAAACCGCAGTGCCTGGTACTATATACTCAGAGCACCGACTTCTGACAACAAGCACCCCTGGCAGCCAAATATTGCAGGTCTTGCACAAGAGCGCTGGATCCTGCTACGCAGGCAACAGAAACACCTACGGCAACCTCTGCTGGTGGGTTTTCAATGCAGGTAGAACGCTTCTCTTTCATGAACGAGAATTCAAGGGACACAGTGATTCCAAAGGAAGGCAGTTTGATGTCTTTGTGGAAGTACAAGCAGGCTGCCTTCACTACCAAAATAAAAGAAAAAAAAAAAAGAAAAAAGAAAAAGCTGCCAGGGGCTCTGTCACCTCAGCTACTCTCGCAGCTCAAGTCCCGGTGGCGTTTTCCAAGCAGCAGCAGCAGCAGCGCAAACTGCAACAGACTGACTGTACTAACTTGTTATTTTACGTATATCGGGAAGCAAGTGAAAATTAAAGCAGAAGTCAGCTAGTCTCGACGAAACTACGCAAATACAGACAGAATGTTACAAGATGTGGCAATGCTGGAGCGTTACATCACAGGCAGCACGTTAAAGATCTGTATGAAAGAAAAAGTATCTGTGGATTAGAGACACATTAGGGACCCTGGCACAGTTTTAAACACAATGTGCTTCAGGGTTTGGTTTTTTAATTTACATGTGAAGAAAATTAAAGGACAAAGACAAAACAGCTCTAGGAGGAGAATATGATGGATGTCACCAAGGCAGTGGTTCAGATGGTGCGTAATTCCACCGTGGGTCGCATCCAGCAGAAGGACCGAGCACTCTCCTTCAAGCTGAATAGAAAGAACAATTCCGCACCTTCTATAAAAGTTGTATCAGCTCCAAACAACAGAAGTTACCACCCAAACCAGAAGCCTCACACCACCTGACGCTGCTGAAAACAGAGGAGATGGGGCAGGAGCTCAAGCGTGGTGCATGAAAGGAAGCCTGCGGAAGCAGTGGTCATGTGTGCGACCCACAACAGAAAGCAGGTAAATCTGCTCAGGCAGAGAAAGTCCATGCAGAGGTAGATGTAGAAGCTCCAAGGCAAGCAACCAATCTATTACTCATTTCTTCTGTTTGGAGCAGAGTGGGAATATTTGTTTTCTAACACTTTTTTTGTAAGGCACCAGGCCTGCTAGAAGCAATTCCCACCACGCACAAACCAGCATCGCAGTGGCACCGCTCATGGTTCGCAGTCTTTCAGGGCTCTCTTTGTTAAAACACTGGATGGTCAGCTGGATGAGACGGGCAATGATGATTTCTGCGAAATCTTTTAAAAAGACATTGATTAGAGTGGGGAGATGCAGCAGAGAATGTGGGATGAGGAACATAATGGTTATTTAGTTAGATGCAGGCCTGAATGTCAACGTCAATACACTACTTTTCCTCTGCCCAACTGCTTTTTTCTGTTTTTTAAAGTATTATTTTCTTTTATCCATTTTCGCCTTAGCCAATAGAAAAACATGTTTCTTTGGTCTATTTTTATCTGAACTACCTCTGGCACTTATTTATCCACAACATCAGAGGGACAGTCTGGGTTTGGTTTTAATGCCTCCAGAAGAACTCTGTTCTGTAAGGCTTGTAGCTTGTTAAAGAGGGAGTGGCGGAACTACAATTAGCAGTTGCCTTAAAAAATTGTGTATGTGTGTATATAGTTGGTTTTTCCCCATCAGACTAGTGTTTGAAGCTGCTCTCTGAAGTCACATTGGTGCTGTATTTAAGGCAGAGATCAGTTTTATTTGTTATTTGGAACATAAAGCTTCCTCCCCAAATCCACCCACTACAGCTGTCTATTTAAAACCCTGCCATGAAGAGCTGAGCGCAGGACCGTAAGATGAGATATAAGAAGTACATACGTATAAAAGCATTATTTTTTCTCAAAATCTTCGTAAACTTCAACACTTGATGTTGGAAAGCACTGCTGGATATCAACACCCTGCTCAGATTCCTGTAGTTTGTTCTCACCATCACCAAGACTATGTACACTACAGGCCAGTGCTAAAAACCTCGAAGTGGCAGTTCTCAGCTAACTTCTTTCAGTATCTTGTAGAAAGTTTAAACCCATGAAGCATTCCTCCACCTGACAGTCTCATTTCTCAGTTTTGTTATCACAGGTGAGTTCCCTCCCCTTCTCTCTCCCACCCCACGATAGTCAATCATTTTACAACGCTATGACCCGCATACCCCTATGAATGCAAAAAAGATCAAGTGATAGGAGTCACTGCTGCATTTTCTGAAATGCAGATGCTTTCGTGGAGCACTTACCTCACCGTTACAGGGAAAAATTATCCCCAAAGCCTACATAAACCTTTACCACATTAAGAGGCAAAACCGGATGTGATGGCAGCAATAGAGTAGGTTCTGTAAGGTGGGTAAGAAGGAAGGGGCTGGTATAATTTGGAGTGGAGGGTGGCAGGCATTCAGGTAAGAGGCTGGAAGCGGACAGCAGCTTTCTAAAATGTCAGGGTACATGAGGGATGTGGAAGGGAGCTCGTGGTCACTTTTCCTGATACTCCTACACTGGCATGCTCTGCTTCAGCCTGCTCCTCTGCTGTACGCACTGCCCCAGTCCTTTCCCACACTGTTTGTAACGAGACAAGTATTACAGAATCTCACAATCATTTCAGTTGGAAGAGACCTTTAAGACCATCGAGTCCAACCATTCCCCCAGGACTGCCAGGTCACCACTAACCCTAGTCCCTCAGCACCACATCGACACGTCTTTTAAAACCCTCCAGGGAGCACCACCTCCTTGGGCAGCCTGTTCCAGGGCTGCACAACCCTTTCAGGGAAAAGAATTTTGCCTAAAGCTCCTGTGGCACTACTTGAGGGTGTTTCCTCTTGTCTTGAGGCTTGTTACTTGGGACAACTTACAAATTAGCAAGTATTAAGCAAGTTTTTGGTGTAAATTGCTACAATCTCCCTTTAAACACTACTACTGTGATATCATACCTTAGATAGTTACTTTTCTGAATTTTACATCAAAGAACATTTTTCTTCAGGAGAAGCTTTCCTCAAGATTGTATCAATGCTCCTATGACAAATAGAATTCACTTTACAAGCCCAAATCGGAGTGACAAATACCACCAAATTTCTCTGCCTCATACCAACAGAATTAAACCACAGTGAATGCTGTGAAGTCTAACGGTGCTAATTAGCATTTTTTCAGGAATTAAACATAGCATTTGCTGAGAACAAAAAGCACTTCAGCTAGAGAAGGATGCTGTTTACTAACTGACCACATAAGGGTAAGAAATGCTCCAAAATAAATGAAAATGGGCATTGGAAAACCAGGAAAAATTTCTTAGTATGGTATGAAAAGCAAAAAATTCAACACGCGCTCTGCTCTAGCAGCAGCGTAAAAAGAAAAAAGTAAACTATACTGGAAAAATAATACAGGTTTGCTGCCTACTGCTCCAGGTATCCTGACAGAAGGCCCAGTTACTGACCTCTCTTGCCCTTCAGCTCCTGTTTTTGACTCTGTGGCTGCTGTTGAGGTGGTGGTTTGTGAGAGCACAGTGATCATCTGACAGAACGCGTATTTCATTCAAAACTGTCCCTCTGCACTTCCAGAACCACAGCAAACCATGCCGCTGTCCCACCATAAAACACAGCCTCTGTGCACGGAAGTACATCAGAGTGAACAGAAATGAACTAGCTGTTCATCACACTGCTTTCGAGAGATGATTAAAATTGTCGCCTGTTAACTCACACAACAAAAGACAGCAATTAAAGGAAGTAAGTGAAGAAACACTGAAATGTGGAGAACTGTCTGAATAGCCCACCTAGTGTTACCCTTTCTCTTCCTGAGGGAATAATTTCTCATATTTTAAAATAATATTTAAAAGATTATTTTAACACTGAATTCATTTAAACCTTTTAGAGGCATGTTTCAGCAGAGTTGTGTTTTTTACTAATACTTTTGTCTATGTCAAGCCAGAAATTACGTTTCGTAGATACTGGTATTCTAAAAGTGTATCACAACTGGGAACCAAGAAAGTGTATGTTCAAAAGAATTCCAGCTTAATTGGCAGAATCATAAGCTCAGTGTTAGTAGTAATTCCATTTCAGCAGAGCCAGAATAACAGATTTCAAGGCTATTAAAAGAAAAATACCAAACACTGGGATGACCTGCTTTGATTTTTCACATACTGCAAGCCAAAGAGTCCTCTTAAACTACAGCATGACCTTTTAAAAGACAACCAATTTTGACTTAATGAGTTCAAATGATGAATAATTTATTGCAGGCTTGATTAGGAAACCAAGTTCTCAGGCCCGCACAAAAGCAGCTACTAAGATAGAGAAATACAAGGATCAAAACTGGATCTGCCAGTCTTTCAAAACCACAAGTCTGGAAGCACCGAAGAGTAAAGCAGAAATACACACAAATGTGACTTTCATTCTCCACTGCCTTTTAAAAACAAACAAAACCAATTGCACCCAGTATCACTCCTTCACATTCTCCCGAGAGCACCGCTTCTATTTCATCCTCACAGCACTCCTCAGAACTCAAAGCCAAGGCCACACATCCATAAAGGACTGTATGATCAACACTGCATGCACTTCCAAAACCTTCTCCACCTCAGTATCACACTTGTGAACATCACAACGGCAACCCTGTATGACAAAAATCTCCCCACCGTCACCTTTGGCAACTTACTTTTAACCTGTGCTGAAAGCTACACCACAGAACACTCGAGTGCGTAATTTATCTTCTTCTCAAAAACAGTTTAAACCCTCCAGAATTACCCACTCCGACTGTCTTTTCTAAACACCGTTAACTGGCAGCTACCATTATGTGACAATATTCACAGACACATGTATGTCAGAAACGGATTCTAATCCGCTTCTCAGGGATGCAGCTTATGTTCAATGGTCCCAGAACATTCTCCCCGAGCATCCAGTCTAATCTGGCTGGGTGGCTGGAAGCGCATGCCTAGTCACATGGGCCATTTCCATTTTGATTTGCGTACATAATTAGCACATCTCACCCTAAACTTTTCCTTTAATAGATTTTTTAAAATAGTGCTTCCTCAAGGAGACAAGAGTTGGCTCAAAAAACCCACTGAACAACTAGGAGGAAAAGTCATAGCTACAACTGTTGTGTAGACAAAAATCAGATAAGAACAAATGATTCACTGCTTGGTTTAGTGCAGGTAGAACTGACCCCAAGATTGGACTAGTAAATCTAATGCCACTGTTTCTTGAGAACAATAAAGCTGAAAACAATCGAAATAAGTTGTGAATTTTTGAAGACTATCTTCAAACGAAGTGTTACTCAGTGTTACTATTCTACCACTTTTCTGAAGAAATGTAGAAGAGGAACATGGAAAGGATATGGCACAAAAACTATTTATAAACCGAAGCATGGCACCATTTCTTTTTATGGATATTAAGCTCAGCTTCATTTAGACCAAATTTTCCTCCCAGCTGGAACTGCTGAAGAGGTATCACCTATCTTCTCTCCCAGCACAGAGTCTCTATCAGCACACACTTGCCTCAGTGACCATAAATGAGAAAGGACCAGGAATAGCTTCCTACCAGGGGTGGTCTAGAGGGAAAATTCTGCAAAGAGCAGCAGGTGAAGCAGGGTCCTGGCTAACCGGGAGACACGGAAGCTGGCAGTGACAGATGTCTGGAAAACACCACTGAAAACAAGAATTACAGATCTGTATTTTTTCCCCTCCTCAGAGTTGAAAATTAGCTAATTAAAATTTATAAAATCATCTCACATCTGATAACTATGTTTCAAGATTAATAACACCTAAACATATTCAACTTCCAGTAACTTGCCAATTTTGTCTTAAATTACTTTGAATGTATTAGATAATGAGGACATTTATATTTATAGCTAGAAACTGGCACATGTAAAATGTTATGCGAGCTGAGAAATTATTTTCTTTATTCAAAAGGAAATATCAAACCTGACATTATTTGCCATCTCCAAGAAAAAACTCAAATTAAATGTATACTTTATCAGTACTAAAACCAGGTTAAAGACAGGATTTTTGAGATCTACAAGTCCTTTTGGAAAAGACTCTATCAGGGAATATAGAAGTCAAGTCTACAGATCAAGTTCAAGTCTGACTTCTTTCACCAATATTAAATTCACACATAAACTTTTTCCCTCTGCTCAGAATTATGGCTTGAAGCCAAACGTCAATCTCTGCATTCATATATCTTAAAAATATATGACATATAACTGCCCAAAACTTGGCGTATCAACACACAGCACTAAACACTGGCCTTCAACTAATTGACAATATGCCTGGGAAGGGCCGGACGGGAAGAACGGGAAGCCCTGAGTCGTAGCTGCTGTATTTGCGTAGGATGCTAGCAGCCACCATTTGTGTACGGACACTAGAATTAATGTGGCTTGAAAAGGCACACGGTATGTTGCCTGAACAGCCTTCTTCCATGTCTGGAATGTCTGCTGCAGGGACAAACCGAGTATCATTTGTTCTCTTACTTTTCAGGAAAGATAACATAAAGAACATGACAAGAAATGGAGTCGCTCGCTGCAGAACCGAAACAGTGATCTTTAAAGCATGGAAGGAAAATGAAAACAACCACCCAAACAGAAAGAGGGACAGATTTCAACAGCATAAAGGAAAATTCTTCCTCTATCAATAGCAGTTGCCTATATCTTATTTACAGTCATTCCACAGAATGTAAAAAAGGTACTGGAAATGATTCTCTAAGAGTTATGGTTTTCTAATATACCATAAAAATGAAACTCACAAAAATGAAATCCCAACAGCAATCTTCTACAAAGGAAAGGCTTTATATAGTGATTTGTATCCTTTATTTTTTTTGCACGAGTTATGAAAATACTCAAGCAGTCAAAAAACTGCCATCAAGATGGAATAAGGCTCGATTAAAAAAAAAATTATTTTTTTTCAGCTTATATTCTAACCACCATGCTCACAGGGGAAGAGCTTTGCTCCATTTCCTACCACCCCCCAAAGAAGGTTCTTTATAAAACAAAGTAAAAAAAGTGAGGGGAAAAAAAAGGGTTACATTTAGAAAGCTATATTTTATTGTTATGGCAACTGATGTGCTAAAAATAAGGAAATAAAGTTGTTATGGCAACTAGAATTTTAAAGGCAGTCAAAAGTAGAATAATCAAACATTCTGCTGGCTTAAAAGGTACCGTCTATGACTCAATTTTCAGAGCAAGCTTCAAAGACAAGCAATGGTTGGGGTTTTTTTGTTGGGCTTTTTTTTTTTGGAGATCACAATTAGCAGAAGTTTCAGAGGACTTACAGAGTACAAGGGAGGAAAACAAGATGAACAGAACATTAGTCCTTTGAGCTCTCCTAGTCAGTAGGAAGCAACACACACCTCACGTCACTTATTTAACGTCCTGGCAACCTTACCTAGATCCATAAAATGTATCAGCTTATTACTAAACTGAACAGCAATAGGACAGTATTTATTTCAGGCTCACAATAACTGAAAGACACTATGTAACTAAAAATTACTTAATTATTTTAAATTAAGTACTGAAAAGTTAAGGAATATCAAAATTCACCTGTCTGAGGCAGCAGCATTCTGCCCCTTTATATGTATGGAAATATGAAGACAGATACAATTACAAGATCGTAACGTATTTAAATCGCTGCTAAAGGGCTCCCAGCTATAAAAGCACTTTCCTGACAGTCTTGGAGAACTCGCCGTCTCCCATCCAACACTTGTCAGATTGTCAAAATTCCTACTTTTATTAACAGATTAACAGAACTGTGTGCACTGTGAAATGTTCCAAAGCCCGTCCTCAGATAAACCTTAATTAATACTAAGCAAGTGTTTAACAGATACTTCAGAGACTTATGACTAGAAACAGTAACTTACACCAGAAATATCCGCACTGGAACCACGTAGGTAGCACGTGTTGGCATCCCGGCGTAAACTAGTATTTTAACACAGTAAGCACCTTGTATTTAGTCTTCACTGCAGTTAATCACGGTTCCTACTAGCATGACTCTTTTCTGACCCATATGAAAAGTCCAAGAGACCTTTTGGTGGGCAGAAGTAGCATGGACAAGAATACGGATCCAAGTCAGGTTTCTCCTTCACTTGCACTAAAGGGAAAAGAAGCAGATTCACTTCTCATTGCAGCACAGAAATCAAGAGATGTACACTGGAAATTCAAACAACACGCAAGGGAGCGCAGCAAGCATAACAGAGACAAACTTAAGCATATTTTTGTACTTTTGCTACCTCAGCCTATGTATTAGTCCTTAAGGCTAAATACACAGTTAACTCAAACCTTTCTTAACGTGAGTACACAGGTATTGCTAGAGGTGTACAACTCTATGTACAACAGTTGCTATACATGAACTATCAGGCAGGTTAAATCTTAGACATATGAATATCAAGGCTTTAAATGAAAGTTTTAGAAGTCTCCTGTCTAATGCTCAGCCTAAAGGAGCCAGGCTGCATGTTTTCAATGTTTGTTGCTGACTCAACCAGCTACTGAAGACAACAGACCTGCTGTTCTGAGCTTTCTATGAAATTAAGTTTCCTCGTTGTATAATACTCTAAGCTTGGTTGCCTAAAATGTAAGCCTGAATGTGCAACAGTCCAAATATCACTCCACTCTACTGGCAGCTATGAAAATCCTTGGTTGCATTCAGCATCTGGGGGTCACATTTCTTGGTATATAAGGTAGAGCCATTCTGCACTGAAAACACATATACACATACACAAACACGTATACATATATGTAAAAGCACCCCCCAAAAATATTTATTTGCAGGCACATTTTCTTCCTAACATGTTTCTATATTTTCAGTTTTCCATAAAAGAACTTTAGAGTAAGTTTTTTCATACAAAAGCAAAGGAAACCCTGCAAGGCATGACCACAAAGACCAAAAGTGCTTTCTGAACTTACATTTACAAATTAATGAGAGAAAACTGGCATTGTTCGACCAGACGCTCTGACTCCTTTGCCATATACGTAACAATTCGCAGTGTTACATTAACCTAACCAAACTACCTGAAGAGCGCCTCGAACAGGGCCTCACCTGCCCTTCCTCAGCCACATGCTCCCATCGCACCCCTCAAACCACACCTCCACAGCAAGTCACAGAGAAATGGGGGGAAGAAAGTTTCCCACATAAAAACCTACGGACTGCTGATATGTATCAGCCTTGTGGGTGCTAGATAGAGTATACAGAAGAGAGGGAACATGCAGTAAAATGAAATCTCTTCTGGCAAGGGCACAGCTGGGTAAGGCACAGCCTGAAACCGCATCCCCCAAATATGACAATTCAGGCAATATATTGCATTACCTAGTCAAAGAAGGCTGTATTTTGAAACCGGATTACTTCTGAAACAAACCCACCATATGAAGATGGCTTTGTCATACGCAGCCTATGATTAAAAAATCGTATCATCAACATTCAGTTGGCAGATTAAAAACAACTGATGAAAAGTCACAAGAAAAAAAAATCCTTAGCTGCCACAATACCTGAGAATGTCCACAGAAACTTAAATAAAAGATTATTAGAATGAGTGTATATATATATAGCACCTCAGCAAATACAAATTTGCTTGCTGATAGGGGAAAAGACTTAATTGGTGTGAGCATACTAATCACTATACAGGGAAAACACGTTTAACGGATACAGGCTGTGAAGATCTATCGGTTTCTCATCTCTTCTGAAGTGATTACTATAACACATACCTAACCCTAGCTCAGCCCTTAGAAGAACATCCTCAAGAACACAGGAATAATATTGTCAATGGGGTTTTATTACAAAAGACATATATAAATTAAGGTAGCAGAAGGTATCAGAATTCACCCCCTATTAAATTCCAGCTTGCATTTAAGTGATGTGTTCATCACTTACGTATCCTTTAATTCATGAAGCTGCTTGAGCCTTTCTTTTATTCGTTACTGACTTCAGTTACTGCGGATGTTCCGTTGCTAGCTGCACACTGCTGTGGGAAAACGTGCTTTCATGTTGACCAACAACAAAGGCATTTTAAAAGACTTTAAACACCAACTGTGATTCTTCAGAGAAATAAGAAAAGCTAGATATTTTGCATACTTTCAGGGCCTTTGATTCTTAGCATTCCTCTCAGAGCATTTACGACTCTGATCAATTCTTACAGCACCAAACATTAGCATACTGAAACCAGCTATTAATAGCCAGGAAAAAGCGCTTGGCTCTCTAAAGTAAATGTATTTAAGATTTCTGAACATTACCTTCCGTGAAACAGTCACGGGGAAATACTGTTCTAGAACTGACTTCTGCATCTTTTCCTGTGTGAGCAAGTACAGAACCCCAGACGGGGCTTTCAGAGAAAGCAGTTCCTGATGGTTTGAAACAACCTTTCAAAACTCACACCACAGAACCTACAAGGAAGTTGCTTTAATTCAGACATAAACCATTCCCAAAACAAATTACAGCTGATAAGTCAGATTTCCCAGAGACATAGTCATTTTTTGATAGAGTCACTGCATTTGCATATGTGATCTGCCATGGCAGTTCAGCAACCCAGTGACACACAAACAGCCTTCTTATTTCAAAGTCACGCTGGGGCTGGCCTGAAATTCTCTGGAAGACTGACATTACTGGTTATTTCACATGTGCAACAGCAGAAATTAGTTAGCCTTACAAACAAGGCATTCAGAATCCAATTCCTCTGACTCCGAGTGTGCTCTTCTGATGCTGTAGGGGTAAGATCACCTAACTCCTCTCATACTAACGGCTCCGTTACAGTAACACACAACAACCAGAGTTTTGTCTCTTCCTCTCACCTTCAACTGCTCCAGCCCTTGAATAATGCACCCTCCAGAACGCCAGTCACGCAACCTTTGTTCGAATGCAGAGGCTGGTTAGGAGGAGGGAGTGTTACAGGAAAGA
>NW_010417382.1:0-6053 GCF_000710305.1 Buceros rhinoceros silvestris | reverse complement strand
AATGGCCTTATGGGCAGCGTTAGGAGGATGGAGTGTTACAGGAAAGAGGGATACCAAGAGAAGGTTGATTACGTTGTTTTAAATTCTGTTCTCGGAAATTGAGGCTCTCTTGCAAGTACATAATAATTTGCTTCATCTAAGGGGCACCCAACACTGCAACAGACAACGTATATAAGGTATATAAAGACAACATACATATATATATAAGGTATATAAAGACATACCCTCCAGGACTCCTGTTCTCGGCAGGCCCCGGCCGCCCCATGCCCGGGTCTGTGATGTCCGGAGGTAGAGCAGCGACTCTTTCACGGGCACCCCCTTGCCGTGGGGAAGGAGCTTGCGTGCCCTTGTGAGGTTGAGAGCTGTGCTGGTGGTGGCATGTGCCTCCGGTGGGGTCTCCCAGGCCAGACAGGTCTCAGCTGAAGGGTCAGACACAGTGTGTCCACGGGCAGGATGGGCTCACTAGCCTTCGGGCACCATCCTAGGAGAAGGACAACTCTGACTCCAAACCCGGGCAGATGGAGCTTGTTTAGCCCTGTAAGGCTCCATCATCTCAGAGAAGGACACTCTAACCAAACCTACGACCCGAGGACTTCGCTGTCACCGTCCAAGCTCGCTGGGCCCTGGCAGATGAACCTCAGGTGTAAAGGGTGGAGCCAGTTCCGCGCACGCTGCACCTCACCTAAAAAACCCACCGCGCAGCCCCGAAGGGTGCACTCATCGCTTGCAGTGAGCGTGGGAAAAGCCCTTCCCAGATCTTCGTTTGCGAAGCCAAGCCATGAAATGATGATATAAAGACAACACACACTGCAGAGAACTTCAGAAGTGAGCCCCTTCTACTCCCTGGTGTAGACTACCATTGTTTAAAATGTCTGAAACCATTTAAAACACTTTTTATCTGCATCGATATACATATAACCAGAGTCAAGGAGACTATCAATTTTAACATCAGTTCCCCCAGTAACCACCATTTAAACCTATTCAGGCCATAATACTGGTATTACCCAAGGTTTTACCATTCTGTTTGAAGCGATGCACGACTGTGCTCCCCTGGCTTTGCAGGTAAGGGATTATAAATTCACACAGACAAAACAGAACGTGGTCTCCCAGAGGGTACATGCAACTCTCATTTCACTCCACCCGTCAGAACAAATGTATCAATTAATGTGACATTAGAGCCAGTAGGTCATACAGCACCCCAAGAGCTAGGAATCGTAGTGTGAGTGTCATTTTAGTGCTATCATAAGTGGTTGTGCACAGAAACGAAACTGCAGGAAAATTCTTAATGCAGTGGAACTTTGTAATTTCGTGCAGGGCCTGAAAAAATGTTATTGGTGTTAACTTCCACTTCAAATATCATACATAAAATTTAAAATCAGGATGACATAAAAATAAAAAACACTAATGGATGCTACTCCTTTTTTTCCTGAAAAGAGCTGTCATTAAATTGAAGATTTTCTCTGAAGATGAAGAGTGAGCACAAGATTTTCCCTTCTGTGCACACAACATTGAAAGATTTTCTCCAGATGAGCTTTAAACGAATCAAAACTTGGCAAATTAAATTCACCTGAGGGACATTTTATTACTCAGTTTATAAGAGTAAAATTAACATTTCCTATGAAACTAGATACCCTGGTACATTTGTAATAAACTAAATCTTTTATCTGAAGTCTGAATTTAAATGAAGCTATTTAAAGAATTAAAATTATGTCAACTTCTGCTCTTCAGAGGCAGTATTTTTTCACTAACTTCCAGTAAGTATTTTCAGTCCATATACACTTTATTATTGCACAGTATGCAGCACCACTAAAATCCAAGCAGTGGAAGACTGTAACTGTCAGCACGATGTATCTCAAAGTGATCGGCTCCTCTAGAGTTACTTTGCTCAACACCTCCGTATCCGATTCAAAAAGCAATAAAACAGCTATCAGTAACCAACACATTACATGGTGCTCTTGATGCTCTTGCGTTGGTTGTGACCAGAGTGCCGAGCAGAGTGAGCTCTGGTGAAACGGGCTGCTCCCCTCTGTACTGGGCAGAGAACATTCAAGTTATTCGTCGCTGTGCAGAAGCATCGACCCCCCCATTTTCAGTGAGGACAAACAGATGTGGCATTCTGAACACAAATATTTGCCTCAAAAATACTGTAATGTTTCGGTCCATTAGCCAACCTGCTGCGGCAGCTGGTGAACAGTCATCTTTTTAATTAGACAACCTTATTGATTAATTAGTCTCAGAACACTGAGCAGTGGAACCCTGCATGATGCCATCGGGACAAAAAATACTCCTCTTCCTACTGCTATCTTAATATCCTTTGGTGTTGCTGTGAATAACAAGCTTGATTAATTTTCTACTCAAACTAAAATAGCCCTCCTGTCTAAGTAATTCTCTCCATCCACAGCTACACTGTTTCAACCCAACGGTTTCACACAAATGAGAAGAGAAACACCTGACCCCCAAGCACCACATCAAGGCACCGGTTTCAAAGTCAACTGCATTTAATCCTGTTTGCGTAGAGACAGGGGCTCATTCGTAATCTCCTCCACCTTCCCTTTACTAAGCGAGCAACCTAGCAATAAAAATAAAAAAGCCAAGTAAATGTTAAGTATGAAGCAAAGAAGCAAATACTTTTTCTCATTTTAACAGTTTTGGTAATGTCAAAGTTTAAAATGTAAATACTTCTCCGCTAGGTTTACATGAACCTTGATCTTTAGTTCAGTCCTTTGAGATCAGTTTGCAGATAGACAAAAACCAGACAATTCGAGTTAATTCGATGCACGGGAGACTTGCTTATCATCTGAGGCTGAAGCCAGCAAGGGATGAGCCCACACCATGAGAACTGTTTGGCTCCTAAAGAGTATCAAAAGCTTGTGAGAAAAATTTTGTTGTCATTAACCAAGAGAAACCCAAGAGGTGTAGGGACAACTTTGTAGCCGTTATCCCTTGTCCTCCATGTCACACACAACTGGTCCTGGCCAAGGGAGCTGAACACATGCGCCACAGGGCTCACGGCCACACAGATACAAGAAAATTAATGCGAGTCATGTGTAACGTGTAATTCCGTCAGCGCAGACAGACTGCTTCTATTTGCCACCATCCACTGCTCTTTTCAGCAAACAAGGGCTAGAAGTTCAGTCTGTCTGGGCCTGCAATACCTTCTATTGTGAGAGGTCTCCAGAAATCTGAAACCTTAACTGCTGGTTTTTTCGTTTTGCTTCATAATGCGGGTTTCGCTTGTAGGAATCAGAAATAATAATACTGGTCCAAACAGAACAGATAAACCTTAAATATGAGCTCTAAGTTGATCAGATTGAATCCAGCCCAAAGACCAGTACACTTGCTCCATCTTCTGCAGCAATGGAATGTACTTTCATATAACTGGTCCCTATGGCATGAGAATTACACCTCAGTGTGATTAGTGCCCATTTAAAATTAGTGTATTACCGAAACAAATTCTTTTCATGATAAGGCAATATTTAATCCCCACATCAATGCCTCGCATATTGGCTTCAGACTCTGGAAGAGTTCTTAGAATATTCACTCTTCTGTAGAGTTGCTTGAAATGTTATTGGTCCTGACACAAAACACCATTACAGAGCCAGCAGACAAAGCCATTTTTGGACCACCTCTTCTGAAGCCTGACCCTTTAACGAGTTATTATCTCTAACTGTTCTGGGCACATACTCGTATTGCCAAAGCAACCTATGACAATAAACAAGATCTTATTTTTGGTTCTCTTACAATTTGGAAGGACAGACGTTTAATCTGTCTTTAAGACCTTTGACTCAAAGTCACCATCCCTCTCACCAATGGACACTCATATTCACATGCAAACTTACATCGCTTTTCAGGAACGTAACACTACCAACATCTACTTCAACTGAAATCAGGTTTCTTTTCCTGATAACAATTTAAAAAGTAAAAATAACGATAAAACTTGTTCTACATTTGTTCCCTTAAACCAGAGCAGAAGCAACATTTAAAAGTAGTTTACAGTTGCTGTTAGATGAACTTTTATACACAGAGCTCATTTCTTGATGGAAATCCAATTGTAAACTGAAATTCTTTTACAAAGAAATGCTACATTTAACAAACATAAATCCTACCTTAAAATGGTCCATCCAAAAAGTTCTCAAACTACAGAATGTGAATGACTGTCTTTTTCTTTCACTTCTACAACTACATACAACCCTGACAGGCATCACTTTCCAACCTGAGGAAGGACGCGAGCATAGCTAATTTCAAGAGCAATCAGCAACAGCACGGCAAAAGAGGCAAGGCACCCAGTCAGTAACACGGAGCAGGATGGAAGGAAGTCCAGCCCTACAAATCCAGCAGCAAGAACACATACAGAAATGACATCACCTAAAACAGAAAAGCAAAACGTTACTAATAGGTGGCATAAGATGTAATAAAGAAAACACATCCCAATTCAGATGCAACAAGTGTTCCACAGTAAGTTGCTGTATTACAGCCGTCAAGTGACGGCAGATTTCTAGTGGTGTGCACGCAGACGGTGCCGACACCCAGTCTGAAAGGGACAAGGTGGGGCAAGGAGGAGGATAGTTACCGCTGAAGGTGACTGATTACCCATCAGCTCAACTGTAAACGGGGTAAGCTGTGGCTTGCCACTGGGCAGTTTATCAGAGCTCAAAATGTGTTTCATCATGGAAAACACTCATCTGAATCTTCTGAGAGGAACCACTGAAGCTGAGCAGGAACTAATGTCAAGCAGGCAAGAGAAAAAACCCTCTCACTGAAGCGTCCCCAGCTCGTGCATGGTTTTCTGCTTGTATTCTTTTAACAAATGGATCTGATATGCTCTTACAGAAGCTCTATATACAACTACCAGCACGGCCCCTTCGTTATCATCCCATAGGCAGATTCTTCTCACTCTGATTTGCCTTTGTCTTTTCCTTAAAATAAATAAACAAATGCTGATGTCTGTTTTATTTTCTGCCTCCTGCATTGTGCCACGTGCAGGCAAAAGCCTATGGCACACACGTCAGAACTAAGGCAGATTGTGACTGTCATATGGTACAGATTTACATATATGTCAGAAACAAAGCAGCTGCCAAATCACAACTCCTACTCTCTAAAATCGTTTGCAAGACCTACTATTGTGCTCCAGTAAAAATTTCTGAGAGGCTCACAGTAATCACCAAGCTGGAACTTAGCAGGAGACATAAAATACAGCACGACAGTGCTTGTCAGTAAGAAAGCATTTGTGAGAGCAGAAGTATTTCCTTTTCCTCTCCCTCCTGGAACTCCAAACTCACCAAGAGATGGGAGATGTACCGGGGTGTGAATGCTCTCATATGGGGAAGGAAACAGTTCACTAGATCGTTCTTGGCAGACTGTTGACCTCAGTGCGGAGAGCCAGAGGACATGCCTTTCAGAAAAAATAAGTATGCCACTGATTTTCCCACATAAGATGGAGATTTTGTTTTGCTTTCTGGGCTGAACTGAAACACTAAATCAAGGCCCAAATTACTCTCTCCTGTAGAATACATTGAACAAAACACTCCTGTCATCGGTTTGGCCGAGGCTGAGCCAAGGTCCAATGACGGTAATACCCTTCCCTATCCCACCAGAGATAGGGGAAGGGAGAAGAGAATTAGTGAGATCTCTAAATGTTTTGGGAAACTGAAACAAGGTTTAACAACACCACAAACAGGGATATATTAAATACACAAGAGAACCAGTGAGATATTGAGGGTTTTGGGAAGGCGAGGGTTAACCCGCGGCCGGTAGCAACAGCGAAACCCGATCTGCGGCAGTGATCCGAGATGGCGGCAGCCACGTGGTTCTGCCGCGGGACTGGAACACAGGAACCCGCGCAGTCACAATATTCCCGACCCCATGAGTAAAAGCAGAATCGGCACAATCCTACCAGTCTCTAGCGTGGATTGAGGCAAAAGCAAAAGCAAACAGCTCTCTGGGCTCGGCTCGACGTGGCAGCACAGCTATAACTTTACCAAAGAAGTGATGGCAGCTCCCAAAATGACGAGGGGGGTTTCCACTCCCCCTGCGGCGCGGCTGAAAGCGGCGAG
>NW_010417381.1:550-2550 GCF_000710305.1 Buceros rhinoceros silvestris | reverse complement strand
ACTCGGAAACAGCACGGGGCTGGAGGGGGTTCGGGGCTGTGTTGCGGTTGGGCCTCGACCCCCGAGAACAGTTTGTCCCGGGTATCTTCACTCGTCCCGCCCCATCACGCCTTGAAAAAAACTTTCACTCGGGAAAATTGTTTGCCGGCGGCCCGGAGCCGCCCAGCTGAAACCAGGTTCGTGGAGAATATTATTCACCCAAATAAGCTCCGAAGGCGGAGGGAGCTCTGGCCATGGCAGGGGGGGTTTTCGCTCCGAACGAAGGACGCAGCCCCGGGTCGGTGCCAGGGCTAGAAGTGGCCAAGGGGAAAGGTTGGGACCGGTCCTGCAGGACCGGGATCGAGAACAGCCGCGGCTCCCACCTTGGCGTTTTGGTTTCGCCTCCTGCATCCCCCCGCACCGAAATCCTTCACCTTGTCTCCCCTTCCCCCAAATTGCTGAGACGCGGAAGAAGCGCGGGAGAAGGAGAAGAAACGCGGGTTCTCCGCAAGCCCCTAAGCCGGCCGAACTCGGGCCGGGTCTGGTTTTGCGGGAGTTGGGGGGTAACACCCGCCAACCAGCAGCCCTGGGCTCCTTGCCTGCCCCTTCGATCGGGCAGCCACGGTGCAAACGCCGCTTAAATGAGGGAAAAAAACAGCCCTTAAATAGGGGGAGAACCCCCAATTAAATCGAGGGGAAAATGCAGCTTAAATGGTGAGGAAACCACAGCTTAAATGGGGGTAAAACCACCATTTTAATGAGGGTAAAAACACTGTTTCAAGGAGTAGCGAGTGAAGGTCCCCACTCCCAACGACATACTTTTGGGGTTTTTTTGGGGTTTTTTGGTTTTTTGGGTTGTTTTTTTTTTTTTTTTGCTTTGGAAATAACCTTTCTGGGGCAAAACGCCCCTGATCTCCCCTGCGAAGGGGTTGTGGGGCTGGGCCTAACCCACAGCGGTGATGGCAGGATTTGATCCATGCCAAAATGCCGTAAAAATACATTTTATGTATGTATATTTGTGCATGTATTTTATATATATGCATTTAAAGCTGGGTATAGCCGGGGGTGGCCCTAGCCGCCAATGAGCCCTTTGGAGAACAGGAACTTGTTAGGACCGGGGGATGAGCCCGGGCAGGGGGTGCGTGTGATTTGCCCTTCCCGGGGTACGCAAGGCCAAACCTAGCGGGAAAACTCCGCACAACTTTCGACCCTTTTCCAGGAGGGAGCGGGGCCGGGACCCCCCACTCCTCCCTGCCCAGTCTGGATCCGGACCCTTCCCTGGCGGTGCTGGCGCTGCCGCTTTCCCCGGGAACCGGCGTCGGGTCTCCGCGGTTTAAGGTTCGTCCCCAACTCAGTCAGAGCCGGGATTTCTGGTTGAAGGGTTTCGCTCCCCGGTGGCTCAATTAACCGGATTATTGTCTTCCTACGGAGAGAAATCAGCTCGCGTTCTGCTACAGCCCCGTCCCTGCCACCAGCAAATTTAACATAAACCCCCATAAAAAACCCCAAACGCCGCCGATCTGTATAAACTGAATCCTTTTCGCTATAGAATCTCCTCCAGGAAGGAGAGGAAGGAGAGCATAAACAGGGTTGGGGTTTTATCTCCTTCTTAACAGCTTCATTATGCCCATCAGCCTCGTCTGAAAACAGGACACAGCTTTTCAAATCATTAATCCCTGTCAAAAAACGTAGTCAGCACCACCTTAGGGGGCTTTTTCCCTTATCTGTGAGGTTCTAGATGGTTTCTTCTTTCTTTCTTTCTTTCCTTTTTTTTTTTTTTTTCCTACTCGGATATTTTCCCCTCACTTACTAATGTTTCGCGGCGTGAATTTCCCCGTCGCTCCTCCGGTGCGTATGTACCGACCGTGCTAACGAACGGCCGCCAAGCCGTCTCATTCGTCTTTTTAATTTTTTTAAAGATAAATAACGCGTTTGCGAAGCCCCTGCCCCGGTATTTCGTTGTGCGCCCTAGAGCAGAGAGGTTTGTCCTGTGCCCCGGCAGCATCCCGGGAGGACGGAGG
>NW_010417381.1:0-374 GCF_000710305.1 Buceros rhinoceros silvestris | reverse complement strand
GAAGCAGCACTACGCCGGCCACTTACCCCTCCAAAAATGTGGGCTCAGAATTTTCATTTTGGATTAGTTTTGTTCTGGGTTTAAAAGAGAGGAAAAAAAAAAAAGCGAGGAAAAAAAACCACAAAAAAAGCTATCAGAGCTTCGGGAAAGGAAGCAGCACTACGCCGGCCACTTACCCCTCCAAAAATGTGGGCTCAGAATTTTCATTTTGGATTAGTTTTGTTCTGGGTTTAAAAGAGAGGAAAAAAAAAAAAGCGAGGAAAAAAAACCACAAAAAAAGCTATCAGAGCTTCGGGAAAGCTTTTGGGTTTGAGGGAATAAACCAGAGCAGGATCCTGTCCCGTGAGCAATTAAGGGGGAGGGAGATGCGAGGG
>NW_010417380.1:7777-9543 GCF_000710305.1 Buceros rhinoceros silvestris | reverse complement strand
GCCCCTCCTTTGGAAATGTTGAGGAATTCGGTATTTTCTCTATCCCTGGTGCTGGGGTTCATCCACCCATCCTGCAGCTGGGCGTGCGACCCCCTCAGTGGCCGACCCCTGGGGTTGGACTCTGGGGCTGGTACCCCAGTGCTTGTTGTGCTGGAGCCTGGGGACCTGGGTGGGCTGGAGGAGTTTGTTAGGGACCCTACTCTGACTCATGAGCTTGGCAGGAGCTTTAACAGGCAGCTGAGCAGCCCTGTTGTGTTGGGATGTGTCCTGGAAGGGGGCAGGGTGGGTGCGGTTTACAGACACTGGCATCAGCCACCATCCTACTCAGCCCAGGAGTCATCACCCCCCAAACCATCTCCAAATGCAAAAGAAACACCCTGGAGGTGCCCTGCGTGCTACAGATGTGCCACAGGCCCCGCTGCTCTGCCATGCAGGACAGAGAGCCCAGATGCAGCAGAAGGAGCTGATCCATTCTGCCTGGAGCTCGCTTACTGCCCACTGCCAGCGTGGGCAGCAGGACATTCAGCCTGAACCATTTCTCCAGGCTTTCTCCACTTGTTGGAAAGCCCTTGTGAGGTCCTCCCTAGCTGGTCACATTTGCTCTGCTCTTACAACTTCAGCTATTCTTGAGAGAGCAGTCCAGAGAGAGGTGAAGAGGCCCAGAGGACAAGGCCATCTCCAGAGCTCTCCAGGCTGCTGCTGTTCAGCCCCTTCTCCTCGAGCAGTGGCCCATCGCTTTGCTCAGAGAAGCTTGCTCAGAAATACTGCACCCTGTTCCTCCTTTTCTTTCTCTTTTCAGGGTGTCAGAATACCTGGGCTGGGAACCTTCTGCCTTATTAAACACTGTTTGTCCATGGGAGCCCATGAGCTCTTCCACATGCAGAAGCCCATCTTCTATCTGTTGGAGAGCATCACCAAATAAACTTTTCCTGTAAGGGAGGCATATAATTTGCCTCCTCTTGTGCTCCTCACTTGTTTCTTTGCTAGATGCTTCCCCAAGCTCTGCAGCTCCTTCTAAGAAGGGGTTAATGCTGCGGACAATGAGCTCTGTCAGAGGACAGCTTTCTGCCTTAGCAGCCCAGAGTTGGCTGCCCTCCTTGGCAACGGTCTCACCTGGGGGTGTCTCTCCTGCAGAGGCCAGGAACGATGGGTTTGGCCATACCAGGTACAAAGAGCACCCTTTCCCAGATGGCTCCTGGCCATGCTGTCGTGCTTCCCAAGTGAAAGTCCTGTTCCTCCCCACCAACTCCTTTGCTCACCCGTATGCAATGAGGCTCTGCCCCTGCCTGGCTGCAGGATCAGCAAGGGGCTACTCTGAAGACCTTTCTTGTTGCCTCCTTCCAGGTCCTCCTGCTGTCAATCATCAGCTGCTCCTACACTGCCCTGCTATGGCCAGGCCCCAAACTCCACCCCAGTCCGTGAGGGTCACTGGAGAGCAGGACAGGTTCCCCCTGCAGACAGCGCACCTGCATCATTACACGGATGCTAAGCCTGGACATTTCCTTCGTTGGTGTTTCTCTGAGCATTGCCTGCTTTTACCCCTGCAAGATGTACAATATCTGCGTACGCAGCGGGATGAAAGAAATCTCCAGGCACCGCTGGCTGAGGGGCGGCTCCAGGAAGAAAGGGAGGAAGTGCGCGTGGGGGCAGAGTACCAGGCTCGCAGAGAGAGGAATGAGGCAGAGGGAGCCTGGGTCTCTGCCAAGCAGCTTGGCTGCAGAGGCCGGGGGCTGAAGCCTTTCCCGCTGACTTCCTTGGAGACAGAA
>NW_010417380.1:0-7703 GCF_000710305.1 Buceros rhinoceros silvestris | reverse complement strand
CCTGCTGACTTCCTTGGAGACAGAATGCTGCAGGGGATAGTGTCCCGAGCTTGGGCAAACCCTGCTGGAGGCCTGCCATGCCGTGGAGTGACATCTCCTTGCTTCGCACCTCAATCTGGAGTTCTGCGCAGTTCTGCGCTTTTCCATGCCCCATAGCTGTGAACATGTAGGCGGACGGGCTGAAGCTGCTGGAAGACGGTGCATCCTCCCTGCAGCTCAAGGAGCTGGAAGGGAAGGGCAAGGCTGGCAAGGGCACAGCACGCTCAGTAAGCTCCTGTTCTGGAAAGGAAGATTGTGCCCGCCCTGGGAGCTTCCTTGCCAAGGGCTGGGGCGTTGTGTTTCCAACATGTAGGATCCAGAGTGAACCACTTGAGGGCTGTAGAGCACTTCTATGCGCAGCATCTGCCTGGCCGAGAAGGTCCTGTCAGCGGTACATCACATTTAGGGGTTGAGGCAGTGCAAGTGAGTATTTCATTGTTGTCCGGTCTTGTACAAGAACAATCTCCTGTAGAGGGTCTCCTTACTGAGATCAGAAGTTACTGCGTGGCTGCCCTGCAGGACACATCAACTAGACATTTAAGCAAGGATAGTTACAGCAGGTCGTTTTGGATTTCTCTGTTTGCTCCGCCTTTTCCTCTCAGCAGCAGAACAAATCCTCCATTCCTAAGTTGTTCTTTTTCTCTTCCCCTGAAACATGAGGTGATTCGAAACCATTGATAAAAATAACAAAAATACAAGTAATACGGTGGCAATACTAGGACCGATTTCAAGCCCAGAAAGGATTGCTTTGGTATCCTGACATGATGCCAAGCCTGGCAATGGGCTGATACCTGAATTACCTCTGCCTGGAAAAACCCTTCACTTCTCTTTGCCTAGACACTCACGTCTCTCCCTCGATCTAACAAAATTGCATCTTATTTGTAGTCCCAGCTGATCTGGATTAGTCAGGTAGTGTTGGTCCCGTAATAAAACATATTCTTCCTTCCTCAGCAAGGCAAAGCCCGCACGTTGCTGGGAGCATGGTGCTGCAGGCACATCCCCAGCATCCAGGAGCCAGCATGTGGCTCTGACACTCAAAGTGTCTCTGAACAATACCATAAAAATAAATGGTATTGAAGCCAGGGCCATGCTTCTCTGCCCCGACTTGTACTTCAGCCCTTGTGCCTGGTGTTTCTGTCAGCTGGCTCTAGGCCTGAAAGCTCATCTGATCCATAAAATTATTGATCACAGACTTTGAGATAAAACCCAGGCTATACGGTCACCACATTCGTGCTTAGCACACCAGGCGTGTTCTTCGAAGCAACCACCCTGAGTTAAACCTCTACGCTTCAAGTCATCTTGTGAGGCTTCTTCCTCACAAGCCTTGACTTCATGTGCAAATCAGAGGCATTTGTTTTGCCGGCACTTCAGGGGTGTGCTGACCTTTCAGTCCTGAAAGGAAAATCTTGATAAAATCACTAATTAACGACTAACGACTGCGTTTGAATCATTTGTGCCAGATATGTGGATAAACAATGACTCTAAAGGTCTGGCTATTAAAGAGGAAAGAAAGGTTTGTCTTCATAGAGCAAGCTTGGCTGTTTAAATACCCAAAATGGTGGTAATTGATTTACAGTCAATTATTTGAGTGCACAGAAGCAATTACAGCTATTCTTTGAAGCCCACTTCTATGGTGAAGAACTACTATGCAAAAAATGATTCCTTGTTAGTTACCCACCGATGAAAAATAGTGGTAGAGGATGGAATTTCCCTTTTATTTAGAATTCACACCCCATTTTACCTACCTGGTCTCTGCTTTCTGTATAGTGAGAACAGGAGGGCCGTTCACTGCAGAGCTAACGAAGCCAGCTGACAAACCACTGTCAGGAAAGAGATTGCTGGAACTGGGGATTTGATCGTAGGATTGTAACACTGTCTGGTAGTACTCAGTTAAGATCTGTCAGAGCCCACCTCAGCTCACAGTCACCCAGGCTCTGCTTGTAGTGTCAGCAGTTGGGACAATAAATGCTGCTTTAATCTGTAACTCCTGGAGATTGGTTCAGAAAATCACAGAGTACTCAGCCTCAATATGCAAGAAGAACTCCAGCTGGCTTAGGAGCTGAACACATCAAAGAGGCTTGGGAGGAGAAGGAAATCTTTCGGGTATCATACCATGGGAGGGTGCGGGATAGCTCTCAAGGCCACCTTGGAGCGTGGTCTCAGCCCAAGCCCACACCAGAGACCTGAGTACACTGGGCACAGGCTCAAGCTTTTCACCATGAGGTAGATTACCTGCAAACAGGTCACATCTGCTACATGGGTCATGGGTCATGGAGATCAGTCCCTATTAAATCATTCTTTACCTTGTAGTGTAGAAAAGCCTGTATCACTGTCTGCAATTAAGAAAATGAGAAGAGACAAAATCTGGGCCACTGCTTGTTCCGTGCCACCCTCCCTGGTCCAGCAGCCTGCCTCAGGCAGGGTTCTTTACATTTGAAGAGTGTCTCGGCAACATCAAGTTCATAATCATTCACCGACTTTTCACCTCTGTGGAGCCACACAGAGGTGTAAGCAGTGGGTCTGTATCTTTTAGAAAGCTGAACAAGAAAAAAATCAGTAATGATTACGGCCAGCTTCTCCACAAACAGAAAGCAGTCTGTATTCCCTGCCTGCAGCTACGAGTAAAGTAAGACTGTGGTCACCCAGTATCTCCACTTTAACTCACTCCCAGCTGTAAGCAGGTTTGCTGAGCTGAGCTGTGCCTGGGCAGCTGAGCTGAGCTCCAGCCATTCCGGAGCTAGTCAGACGACCCCCAGTTCACTTCAACCCACCCTGGAAGAGGGGCTTGGGCACTGATCGCAGCCTGAAGTAACGGAGGCACAGCTACGGTTCCTCTCAGTACACACAGCGAAGGGGTGGCACCTATGGCAAAGAAGCAGGGTAGCGAATGGGGACAGTCACCTCTTCATCTGGCACAGCAGGATTTGCCAGAGTTTGTTCAGCAGAGCCTGCAGACTGAATAACAATGAACCGCAAAGTCTGAGGCAGGCTGAAGAGCCCGCCAGGATCCACCCTAACGCACTGAACACCCACCGAAAGGAGCCCCAGGGCCCCTTACCACAAAGCTTGGATCCTGACCTCCCTCCTTGTCGCAGACCAATCCACATTCTCTTACATGCCCAGCGTTGTCGGGGAATACCGGGAGGCAGCACAGGGTGCAGTCTTAGCTGCCTCTAGGAGGGTCACAGAGACTTCAGAAATAAGAGGCAATTCCCCCTCTGGCATTTCAGCAGAGACATGAAGGGTCATTGGAGCAATGCGTATTCCTCAAACCCCACGCTGGCCAGTTCGAGCAGTTTAAAATATTTTCCATGGACAGCAATGCAGTGATGTTGAGTCTGTGACCTCCGGACAACTGTGGGTCTGTGGACTACGATGAAAATAACCACAAAAAGTAAGGTTTAGACACTACGTTTACATTTGATATGGAGGGGGCACAGAATGCACAGAAGGCTAAAGTCCACCAGTCTAGTGAGGTAGTTCTTTGTCAGTGAGGGAGAGGAGTCACCAAGGATAACCAGGGTTACAGTGAGGTATTGAAAAAATACTATAAAACACAGAAAATAGAAGTTCTCCCCTCTCTTTTCATAACATCTTTCGGCAACCCTCTGCTGACCTTTACCCACATGGATTTTGGGAGAAGGGTTCACTATAACACACTTTATTTTTATTCTTTTATGTAGATGTGCTACAAAAACCATTGGATTTAAAGTAAGTGTTTACCTATCTTAAAAATGAGATGAGTTTAGCGCAGAGCAGGCAGGCTGTGGTCTCGCTTTATGTTTGACATAAAGCTGTCCCCAAAGCATTCCCAGCTCTGATTTCATACACTCAGGTGTGTAGCCTTGAACTCTCACAGTTCCATCCTAACTTCTTGCACATCGCTATCAAGTTGCTCTACCACTTTTTTCCTCCTGTTGTCAGTAACAGCACGATGACCTCTCGTTTTTGCACTGATGCCAAAAGCAGTTTATTCAAGAAGTCAGAAGACAGTTTACAATGAAGTCCTGTATCTTTTTTACTGGCATCCTTTCACCAACTCTGTAAGCTCATCGAAGTCGGCTCCTCATCGATGGTCAAGATGTATTAGAGGAACCCCAAGCTCAGGTCATTAAATAGGCAGGCAGCCTGTTTCAAAAGCCCAAGAAAATAAAGGAATCTTTCTACTTTCTTGAAGCAGCTTTGGAAAAGACCCAGATTGTTTAAGTAAGTCACCAAATACTGAGATGCAGTAATAACCCTTTGTACATCACCACTGAGGAAAGGTAAGATTCCCTCAAGATTAAAAAGAGAATGAAGGATTCTTGTTACTCCCCTTTGTCATCTTTGACTGCATACGAAAATTATTAAGATGTGTCCACTTTTCCACCAAAATCTCCAGTAAAATCAGATAATATGTGTAAAATACAGCAGCCACACAATAGAGTTTAGTGTATGTGGGGAATTCAGTGCGGGCTTTGTAAAGCAAAATCGTTTCATAGTCTGACCTTGATCCAACCAAACAGAACCCGCTTCCATTCAAAGGGACACACTTCTTTTAAGGCGGAAAAGCTAAAAAGGATCAGCTGTAGTTTGTAGGGACAGACTCCTTGTAAAAGCACCAGATGAATCAAAATATCTTGCTCAGTTACAAAAGGTTTTATTCTTACAGATGCTTAAGATGATGCTCTTCAGTGTTTCAGCGGAGAAAGCAGTTTCCCAAGGGTGTTTCTGAGTGAGGCTCTTATTAGTGACATTTTCACTATTCAAGCTGGGGAAACAACCGCCACAAAAAGAGCCCACACATGCACAAAGGAGATAAAAGACGCAGCTCCACTAGATGGCAACCCCTGGCCTGGTAGCGGTGCCCTCGCCTCCTCCACAGCCCCGAGAGGAGTTCCAGCCTCCTCAGGAGTTGCACAGAAGTCCTTTGTCTGGACCGTGTTGTGGGAAAAGCAGCCGGGATGGACCTAGCCATTGTTAGCTCCTTTCCAGCCTTATCGGACTTCCCATTCCAGGTCTCCTCAAAACATCCTCTGGCAGAAATGCAGTGGTACTACAAAGAATACTGATACTTCTTTTTTTTCTCCAGTGTAAGCTCTTAGAAACTGAAAATCCCCCTTTCAGGAACTATTGCAGAATAGAAACTAAGCTGAAGCAACATCTGCAGCTGCTGCCCAGTCAGGATGACTTCTGGAGCCTGCCCCAACTTCTTGCATGCCCACAAAGAACCCTGGTGGCATCTGCAGCATGCTGCCCCACCAGCTTCACACCAGCCCAACTCTACTGACACTCACAGAGCTGCTTCTCCCACTGGTCTGAGACAGACAAAATCACGCCCAAGGAGGGTGATGATGCTCAGCTTCTAAGCACCACAGGTCACCACCTACAAGCAAGCAGAAAACCACCAACAGGGCAGATTTGTGGCACCTCACAGCTACTTGGAATAAAATGGTGAGGCCTGTGGGCCACCAAACCATTCAGGTTTGCAATGTCTACATGGCGTATCCCAGAGTCTGTTCCCCAAGACCTCTTTTAGACTTTTTTATGAGCAAAATCTCACTGAAGTCTGTGAGACACCCAAGAGGACAGGCTATAAGGTCGTGAGGACTAGATCCCTGGTTAACACAATTTTGCATATTGAAATAATGTGACATAAATAAATTGCTCGGTGAAGTCCTCAGTGAAGAAAGGTGTTTTCTCTCCTTAGCAGGGACCACTGCGTTGTCACTGCCCCTTCATTTGCTCGGCCTGCTGAAAGCGCAGCTCTCTATGCACCACTCCCGTGAGAAAGCTGGGTGATAAAGTATCTGAGCGCTGCACCACCAAGATGAAATAAATACTCCAAGCAGCCTCCAGTATGTGCTACAAATTGACGAGCGTGAAGCGGTTGCTAAACAAACAAATAATAAAAAAAAAAAAAACAAAAAAACCCCACCTGTCCAGCTGAAATAAGCCCAGAGCTGGTCTTGTCTAAATCATCTCCAATGGAGTTAACACGCAAGCTCTGCTCGGACCTGGGAGAGCGCTCCCAAAGCTCCCAAACTGGGGTTTTGCCCAAGTGAGGAAGGCAGGACTGAGCTCACGAAGTAGGACATTGTCCTGTCATGGAAACCAGCAGCAGGGCAGGATTAACCTAGTTCGTAGCTACCCTGGCTGGACCGGCTGCCCACTGTTCCTCATGCTCTCTCGTGAAGCTGAGTTAAATAAACCGCTGCAAAATCATACTTGAAAAGTGCTTCTCCTTAACAGCGTTGGGCTGTTAGACACCGGAGTGTGGTGGGCACTCATCCACGGTGGATCCTTTCCGTACAGCTTGTGGAGACCTCAGGCAGCTTTCGGGGAGGAAAGAGGCAGCATAAATTACAGCCTTTGCTGTTTAGAAGTAAAATTAAGCCAATTTCCAAAACAAATTATCTCATGTTTTATTTCCAAAAGATCTTGTTTCACCTCTCCACATCTCCCAACATCTTGACCCCAACTCTCTGTAAAGTTGAAATGTGGGCTGATAAGGAAGAAAAGTGTTTTACCTTTCACATTATCTTTTAAGAGACAGCAGGCACAAGGGTTTGTCCCCACGGAGGGGTAAAACCTCAGGCTGATCCGTATGTGGATCCCGTTTCAAAAACAAACAATCCGCTGGGGACTGGCGGGGAGCCAGGCTGCGGGGCTGCCTTGTAAGACTCGTATCTCAATAGGAAACCTCCGAGTATTTTGATCTGCTTTCATAACTGTAACAATTTTCATCCCCTGGCTTTGTAGCGTATTATCGTTCCCTGCTTTCTAGCAAGTTAAAGAAACAGCCGGCACAAATGAAGGCAAAAGAAGCGCGGGGCACTGTGGATAAAATACGGCATTTCAGACGATGTAGGAAAGACAAAAACCACTGCCCGTCTTAACTCCTGCCAAGAAACCATTACAGAGGGTGGAGGCGCGATGAAAGCCCCCCCGAACGCTGCATTTCAACAGCAGTAACAACCACAGGTCTTAGATCTATTGTGTAGCTTTATTTTTATAGGACCTATCATAGACTCTTTTACATAACTTAAATGATTATCAAATAATCTCCTGTACACAGTGAGACCGCACCGCGTTGCTTTCCGAGCTTTGACACATTCCTGGAAGAAATCCAACGGTTTGCAGGAATCACTTCGCCACAGTGGCTAAGTACGTTTTTGTCCCGAACTTACGCCATCGATTAACTTACGTATCGCTGTAAATCGCAGTTTGCAAAAGCCTGCAAGACATTGTTAAATTTCAGGACACTAAGTTTTGGTAGCAGCATTTTTAATTTTGCTTCATTTGACATTTTTTTCTTGCCTTTGTGTCCTCAGCTGAACGTCCGCCAGCAATTGCGATGCACGCGAGCCTGGGAAAAAACGTACATGCACCGCAAGAGTTGACCGAGTTTTACTTTCAGACTGAAATCATTGACAGGTGGTCCCGCCTGCCCCCAAGAAGCGCAGCCAGTTTTGGTAGCAGCATTTTTAATTTTGCTTCATTTGACATTTTTTTCTTGCCTTTGTGTCCTCAGCTGAACGTCCGCCAGCAATTGCGATGCACGCGAGCCTGGGAAAAAACGTACATGCACCGCAAGAGTTGACCGAGTTTTACTTTCAGACTGAAATCATTGACAGGTGGTCCCGCCTGCCCCCAAGAAGCGCAGCCCCCGTCACAATCTCGCG
>NW_010417379.1:1589-3237 GCF_000710305.1 Buceros rhinoceros silvestris | reverse complement strand
AGACCTTTGTAATGGGACACTTTTCCAGCATTAAATTCCAGTAAATAAATACACAGGTAAATAAATTAATAAAACCGTGGCCCAGCAACCTCCATCTGCATCCCCCCAACCCCGACTTCTCTCTGCCCCCCGCCCCATCCCCGAGTAGCTCTAAAACTTACACTGCGCCCAAAGAAGTCCCTGATTTATGGAGTATACTAATGCTAACTGAATACTGTCTGTCAGGCAGCGCTGAAAGGCTCTCCGCGCTAATACAAGAAAAGGCTTTGTGTTGCTAAGCGATTAGAGCAGATGTAATGAGATTTACCCCAATCCTGCTTTGCCCTTTCCCTATCTTCAGTAAAATTGTGTGTGTGTGTTTTCTTTCTTTCTTTCTTTCGGGAGGGGGCTGAGGGGAAGAGGGAGGGAGGAGGTGGCGAATTTCTGAGCCTGCCTTATACATTGTAGAGAACAACAGCGTAACTTTGCCTTTAGTTTAATGAGTCTGGATATTTACTATTCAGAAGTGAGCAAAAAAGAACACCTGTCTACACAAGGAAGAGAAATTTCGCCTTTGTAACAGAATGAAACATTATCCTAATGTTATATTCATAGCTATAAATTACTCGCTACACTTTCTTTGCATACCTTATCTGTACACTTGCAAAAGTGGGTAAATAAAAAGGGAGATGCTGTAAAGGGAGAGCGGATGGCGGCATATAACGGTTATTATTTTCATAACCAAACATTAGTTCCACGAACAGTTAAAACAATGAGTGTTTGTGCTGAAATAATGAGGGATTTCGTGACCCTAGCGTGTCCCGTCCCCTGTTCACCACCCCCACCCACCCCCCACCCCCTTCTCCCCGATTAAATCACGTATTGATCATTTCAGGGCGCGGGGGGAGGAGGGGAAGAGGCAAAGGCGTCTATACTTTTAAAGCACTGGAGAAAGGGCTATATATTGATGTGCGCCCCTGTACATGTCCGCCTATGCATATCCGTACGTGCGCATATACATAGTTACACATACAGACACACACATGAAAAATTCTGGAGTGCCCCGACGAAGTTTTTCCCTCCTGTTATTTAAAACCAGAGCATCTCTCGCAACTCGAAGGCACATTTGTAGCGAAACGAGCTAGATTTTCTTAACTCCGTGGTACACAGTAGCTCCCCCCGGTCTTTGTTGAGTGTTTTTTGGGGGGTTGTTTTCTTGTTGGTTTTGTTGTTGTTGTTGTTGTTGTGCTTTTTTTTTTTTTGGTGTTTTTTTGGTGGGTTTTTTGGTTGTTGTTGGGTTTTGGGTTAGCTCTTGTTTATCTTTTTTAGCATGCGGTGGGAATCCTGTCAATGACACTTCTGCGGGCAGTGCTTGTATCCTCACGCCCTTAGTTTTTGGTTTGGTTTTTTTTTTTTGGTTTTTTTTTTGTTGTTTTTTTGGTTGTTTTTGGGTTTTGGGTGTTTTTCTTTTTTTCTTTTTTTTTTTTTTTTCAGTAAGATGCATTTTGCGCTTTGCTTTCCGCTTGGCTTGGTGCACGCAAACTGAATTTGCAAGCGATGCAGGAGCGAGGCGAAAAGGAGAAGGCGAATTCTGGTCACGTCCTTGCTAACTGACAACAAGCAGGCTAGCCAAAAAAAAAAAAAAAAAAGGAAAAAAAAAGGGGGAGAG
>NW_010417379.1:0-1435 GCF_000710305.1 Buceros rhinoceros silvestris | reverse complement strand
AATTGGGGACTTTTACAGGCAGATCACGCTATTTGGGTAGAATAACGAGCTTAGAAAGACCAGTGTCTCTAAGCTGCCACCCATTTCTACTACTTTATTTATTTATTTTATTTTATCTCCCTTAGCTTCCCGTCTTCCCCAGACGGTTTTATTTATCCAGCCACTCTCTTCGCAGAGGCAACACAGCAGCCCGTGTTTTCGGTGGTGGCGGCCGTGCCTTCCCCCGCGTTTTTCTGGGTCAGAGCCGCGGAGGACAGGGTCACCCCGCCGAAACGCGGGATGGAGCGCCCTCTTTTTTAGGACTTGGGCTTTTCGGGGAATTCTTTAACGTGCAGTGATTTCAGGAAGGACAATGCAATCATTAATCATCCCCTAGCCTTTTGATTTGTATACACATTTGCAACACAGAAGGGCAAGAAAACAATGGCGATACTGCTATATCTTTGCATATTTATATAGAGATAGATAAAGATATATATGTTACATCCATCAGATACAAACACTTCATATGCAACTTAGCTCTGGCATATTATCATTTAACATCTTGTCCTTACATTCATCGTTGTCCATGGCAGAAAGGAAAAAAAAATTGCATGCAGTAGGCAGCCCATCATTTTAATTAAAAAAAGTTTTATTACGAAACTAGTTTGTATAAAACAGGGTTATACAGGACCTTTGTAAGTTTGTAATAAAACAGTAAGAAAAGGCAGTGGCACAGGGGTTTCTTGTTGGTTTGTTTGTTTGCTTGTGTATTTTTTTTTCAAAAGGCAGCATACAAAAACAAATGGCTACCATATTGCGTTTGGACAATAGCTGCATAAACTTTGTTCACTTTGAACATTGTTTAATAACATTATTAATACATTAACAAAGTTTCTATAAAGTAAGACACGTTGGTGCTAAAGTACATCTGGAAGAAATCCAAGTCCTTTACAAAACCACATACAAAAATGGCAGTTGTAAGGTAACGTTGACTACAAGTCTAAACAAGAAGAGGTAATAAGCATTACATATTAAAAAAAGTATCAAGATATACACATTTTAAACCATTTATACAAAACCTCTATAAATCTCTCTCTCTCTTATGTACAAAAATAGCTTAATATATCCCCAAACGGGTTAGGATAGATACAAATAGATTTTCTTATAATAAAAAAATTCACAAAAAAAAAAAAGATTGGAAGCATTCTATGATGGAAACGAGAGGAAAACCGAGGAGAGGCGTGGGGAGGGGGTGAGACGGGGCTCCAGGGGCTTCTTTGAGTACAGCATAGCTCAATTTTAACATCTCCACAAACATCGGGGGACTAACTTTGTCCACAGAGTGATGAACGCCAGTCTCTGAAGGGCCGCGGCGACGACGGGGTGCGGAGCAGGGGGAGGGTGCCTTTTTGCTGCGAGGGGGGAGGAATTGCTCCTCCGCAGGCCAGGGAGC
>NW_010417378.1:9433-14487 GCF_000710305.1 Buceros rhinoceros silvestris | reverse complement strand
AAATGCCCCCCTTCTCAAACCGCGACAAAGGGGCATGGTGAGATCTTAACAGGAATACTCTAATAAAACAACAAGAGAAGTCATGGGAGCCAGCTGTTTGTTTACATGCATTTTCACCTCTGCAGTCCAAGAAACAGTTTACAAATCACAGTTCAAAGCTCTTATCTAACAGTTCCTTGAGGATAAAAAAAAAATCAATTAACACAAGTGGAAGCTCTCTCCTCAGTCATCCACGAGTAGGCAAGGATGAATTTTCATCCCACTGAGGCAGTCAAGACACTGAAATTAACTCACCTGTTCCTTACAGTAAAGGAAGTCTTGGGAAATCCAACCAACTCAATAAAGTAGCGGTGTCTTGAAGAACCTGTGATGACTGCAGTTGCTTTTAAAACATTACTCAATTCCCTGTAGTTTCAGGGAGTGTAAATTTAAGGCCAAGAATTAATACATCCACTGAAGAGCCTGCTCTAAATAAGTGTCCAGACAAGTCACCTAGTTCTGTGACAAGTATTCTCTCCTCTCCTGCACTGCTCTTCACTTGCTGGAAACTGTACCCAAACAAGATTTGCTTCTCTTATCAGAGCAGTGTAATCTAGTCAGTGGCCATCAGTCAATCTCTTTAATTTCAATCTGTCATTTTACCCTCAGGTTTAAAGACATCATGTTGAACTTTGTTTTTACAGCTTGTGACAACACAATCTTCTGAAAGGTTGGGGGGGGTGGTGTGGTGTGTGATTTAATTCTGGTTACAGTTCATCTTGCTTCCAAATAAAGCTTGAGACAGAGTCCAGGTCAGAGCATAAGCTTTTTCAGGCAGTCTTTCATCTTAAAGAAATTAGAAGTAATTACCTGCTTCATTTGCTTTAAAAGTTAAGGATTAAGCCATTGACTTGTTAACTCTGGATTTGTTTTACAATAGGTTACAAAAAGCCATACACACAATGGGAGCTTTGTGGTTGCTCCTGAAAGATGCTCTTCAGACCAAGAAATTAAGGTTATACCAACAGACAAGCTGGCCACATGAAGTACAAGATCTACAAATCAAACCACAGTAGTTACTAAAAAGTTGTTTGATTTAGACTTCTGAAGATCTGTACTTTGCCACAGGGTTAATCAAACCATGCCACCCTCAATATAAGAAATCTAACCTTAAGATCACCAACAATTTCAGCCTTCCCTTATCTTACCTGTTTAGGCTTCTCCAGGTTAACTAAGGCCTCTTGCATGTCATTCTTCACTTGTTCCCTCAAAAATGAGTATTTCAGGGCATTTGTTTATAAACAGCTTTATAAACTCCAAAATTAAACATCAGTTTGCTATTTCTCCACCCTCCCCTCAGCCTAAACAGTTAAACTGTTCAGAAAATTAACAGCTATTTGGTTTACCTAATTCCAAGATTCAGACTATTCCTGAATAAGTACACGTATTTCAAACTAGACTGCGCTTTTACATCACTTTTTACTTCATCTGAATTAAGACTCCACAGCTGTACAGTCACTTCAAGAAAAAAGCACTTGTCACTTCAAGAAATCCATTTTGCTACAACCCACACAAATACAAAGAAAAAACTTCACTAAGCCCACCTGTTTTCCAGTAACTATTCTGTTACTATAATTAAAAAATTCTAGAACCCTCCGAAGGCTTAAATTGGAATTGTTTCTAGTTATTCCAATTCAGTCTGAGATTAAAAACTGAAATAGAGCTCTAAGCTCAAAATTGCTGAGATCAGCCCTTGTTCTCTCACTGTGCAGCTGATATCTTTGGACATTTCTTTTCATTGCTATCCTGCCAGTGAAAGCAGCCATTCTTTGTATTTTAAAACAGGATTCTAGAAACCCTTAGCCCAATAGCTTGACAGAGGAGCTTTGTTAAACCTTTCAGATACCTGCTTTCAAAAGGAAATCTGGGTATTCAACCTATTAAAGACTTAAATATGATGTCATCAAAAGCAAGCACAGAAAGGACAAGGTTTTGCAACAGTATTTTAGTGATCCTCATTTATCAGAATATGAATTAGAGGCTTTGAGGTGTTTGGTTCTGTGATATGCCCACAAGAATGCAGTCACATAAATTCCCTGGACAACAAAACTAATTAACAGTCTCACTGAGCTATGAACTGTAAGAGCTCCTCAGCTGTTCTGAGGTTATCCAGAAAATATTTAAGTACTAAAATTCCATTAGCCTTCAATGGACTGTAAATGTACCAACTGGTAATGCAACAAAAAACCAGTTCACTTGAGATTAAGTAGCATATTTAATGCTACTGAAAATTTTTAGGTATGCAACCTAAAAATAACAATGTTACTCTGTCTTCTTTTCCTGTGCTAATACCTTAGCTCTTGGCATGGCTCCAGTTACTGGTTTTCAAACCAAACAGATATTATGATGTCTTTGGCAGAAATTACAGCTTGGTATATCCTTCTATCCTTTGCCATGTGCTGCTAGTGTTTCTACCTTCTAGGTTGTGGTTACAGATTTTTCTGGGCCATGCTCAATCAGATCGAGGAATTAATTTAGCTTGAGATGTCTTGCAGAGCAGGTTGAGGCAGCATTTTCACAGCCACCACTTATATCACCCAGTGTTGCTATCATCATCTTCTCTCCCTTGCCCCTGGCTGTTCAAGCCCAGCTCCTCTTGTAGTAGAGCCTTTCAGTATAGCTGACTGGGTCTGGCAGTCATATCAGCAAGGCACACGCCTCAGTGCCAGTGCTGATATGAGGAAAGAAAAGTAGTTTGTACAACTGAGGCCAAAGAAAGTAGAACTACAGCAGCCAAAAGGTTACTCATATTGCTGCAGAAACAGGGACGTTCCCCGATCGTGTTCACACTATGCTCCTTAGACAACCGTGCTGGTGCAGTGTCCAGGCTGAGCACTGGCATGAAACTCAAGTCTGAGATTTGCTTTTGGTAATCAGGCATCTTCTCTCTGTGCTACATCTATTAGTAGACTTGCAGTTGCAAAGATAAGGGCACGGGACAGGAAACTAGAAATGGATTTGGAAAACTTAGTACTTTAATATCAGGCAGAAAAGTAAGACTTTAGGGCAAGGAACTATTACTTTACCCTCTACTCTTTACAGACTGGATCCTTGCTGGAAAAAAGTGATGACAAACATACTCTTAGATGTTATAGGAAAAACTGCAGAATGAATACATTATTTATGTGATACACTGAAAATTACAAGCTTACATTACACTAGTTTCAATCAATTAGAATTAGTTACTAATCCTATCCAAACCAGCCCAGAATAGTATGTACATTTTGAAGACACCAGCAGTCACAGCTACTCCCTAGCAGCAGCTATACATACACTGCTAGTTATGGGACACAAGAAGCAAGCCCAAAGACAAGTAAGTTCACCATGTTGCAGCAGTGTAAGGGTTAGAACCTAAAGCCAGACCATGATTATTCCCCCATCTCCTACAAGGCTAGGGAAAGCACAAGCCCAGACCGTGAAACAGTTTTAATTCAGAAATTTTATTTCATCAGATTAAGCCGATTCAGATTTTAGCTTCCAGAAGAAAGACTTGCTCATCTGGAATATGCCATATGCAGTATAAAAGCAGTATTAATTTACTTGTGATCAGGATTCCTGAATGCATGTGAGGAACGAGACATTCCACATTGGGACCCAGAAATCATGCTAAAATTTTCCAACGCTATCAAAAGCATCAGCCACCGGGTGCCAGCCAGTTAAGATTAAGAATCTCTACTAGTGACCCTAAGCCTTCATACCATAACTTTTCACAATTCCATACACTTGCATGTAAACTCAGCATCAGCTCTTTCTCTCCAATTAGAATTGTATAATAAGATCAAGCAATTTTTAGAAGAGTGGACTTACTATATAAAGGCTTCCTATGTTTTTCTGACACGTGCAGTTATGTAGACAAAGACCATGAAGAACAGGAGACTCTCAAGATGCATTACTACATTAACCAATCATTACCCCAGCAACCTACACAGTCTAGATCATCACCATGGCTTGGCTTCGCGAACGAAGATCTGGGAAGGGCTTTTCCCACGCTCACAGCAAGCGATGAGTGCACCCTTCGGGCCTGTGTGGTGGATTTTTTAGGTGAGGCGCAGCATGTGCAGAACTGGCTCCACCCTTTACACCTGAGGTTCATCTGCCAGGGCCTAGCGAGCTTGGACGTAAATCTAGATTATAGCTAGACTTAGACAACCCTACTTTTAAGGCTATCTTCAGACCTGGGTCATCAGAATAGTGACCTATTTTAAGTAGGAAATATTTGTATATGCTCAGCACATTCCCCCCAACCTTCCTTGCCAAGCGCATGTAACTTTGCTTAAGAGTTTTCAGAGCCTCATTATAGCTTTGAAAGCAAAACTGACCACAGCACTTAGTTACTCGCTAGGTAAAATTAAGTATATGCCCTCTCACATCATTCAGTAGAGGACCATTCCAGATTATTCATGACAATTAAATAGACAATATCTTACACATTAGCAGCAATTTCAAGGTAATTACCTTGCTTAGAATAATCTTGATGTCCATAGAAAATTAGAACTACATCCTGCTCAAGTCTGCAGCAAGATTCAAAGATTTAGTCACAGGAAGAACTCAGCCTGGTTAGTCTGAGCAACAGAAGAGCAGCAGTTTAAAGCAACCCTTTAAATAAAAGTCATCTGTTACACTGAATTGAAATACAGGCAAATGCATACGTATCCTTGTTCTTAAGAGACTTAAATATCTGGGATATTTTAGAATTCCCTTGGATTGGAAGAAAAACAGCTACTGATCAGAACTGAGTGACTCTAAGTGAAGAGAAAGGACTGCCCTCAAGGAGTACTTCTAAGGCACTGCAGCACCCGAAAGAAGTAACTTATACCTATGTTTGACTAAATAAGGTTGCAAAGGTTGTGATATAAAGAGTATCAACAGTCAGGTAACAACTGTATTGAGAGACTATAACTGCATGTAGGCATCCCACCACACTATTGATCTGCAGTCACATAGACTCCATAAAGCCTTGCAAGTCATCTTAATTAGAGCCTGAATACAGGCACTAGAATGCAAGCCTTATTCCT
>NW_010417378.1:5021-9360 GCF_000710305.1 Buceros rhinoceros silvestris | reverse complement strand
TTCCTGCTGCTTCTTTTTGGTCTTGGGGCACCTTTACACAGATCTGTATAAAACGTTCATTTCTAATAGTCTATTAGCTACTTTATTTTTGTCACAGGCATAGTGTTTAAGTAGGCATCTCCATTTCCCAGCCCAATAAAGCTGTGCCTGTTTCTCCCCTTAGTCTTTATAAAGACTATTCTACCAAAGGAAGGAATCACAGAAGGCAGTATTGAAGAGACTACTATAATAATAGGACAGAGTTACACAAAAGCTTTTCCAATTCACTACCAAGCTAAGACTATGCTATGATACAAAGCTGGTTTCTGCTTGAAGAAAATACACACATTATCCCAAAACTGAACCCAGCAGCAAAAGCAGAGCTACTTGGTTGTACAGTAATGCATCTGTCCAACTGCAATCTGCTATTCACCTGTGTAAGCAGTTCTAAGAGGACAGATGACTAATCCAAGTACATTTGTATTAAATTGATGTATACTGAATGCATACAGAGCATTGGAAATTCCTGCAAGAACATAAGCTAATGGCTGTCTCCACTGCTGTCTCACTCTATCCACTGAACAATAGTATGCACAAGGTCAACTCCTCTAGGATATGATGCATGAAAATAGTCTAGGAGCATTGGACTCCTATAGCCATTAGGTGAGTCATCTCTATCCAGACTCCCTCACCGAGGAAGGAGGTAAACTGCAAGTTTCCCCTGCAGGATTCCTTATAGATCCTAATGGTCATCAGAAAAAACAGAGACCAAGTAATGGTGCAAAAAACTGCCAATACTCCAGCATGCATCAACTTTCCAGGGAGAGCACCATAAAAATCTGTGCTAACAAGTCAGCCGTAACATTGTTCAGTTTGTATTCATGCTTCTACAGCGTCAGAAAATGCAACTCATTACCAAGGCAGAGAGACCCAAAACGATACTGTGTCTCTGTGCCTTCAGGAGATCATCACTATCTGGAAGCTTGAATTTCTGTCCTGGATGCAGTGTCAGCCCAGGCAACACTGACAAACGCATGATGAAGAGATGACAGCAACAAGGCAGAGAGATCCAGAATTACCCCTCCCGATAAGCACCCAAGCAGTTTGGTCTCCACAACATTGCCAAGAGAACAGTCATCATCTCAGAGCAGTGAGGAACTTGCACAACAGGTGGTCTTTGAGGACTGAGATGCCACCACACCTGGGCATCTTTGTAAAACAACTTGAAGCACTGTTTATAGAACACTCAGCCTTTTAGAGCTGGGTTACTCCATTCACTTTTGCACTCTCAACTAAAAGTGAAAGTGTCCTTTTAAGTCTACAGAAGCTGATCAGCAACCAGGGCTGTATTTAGTAGGTTTCTTACCTGTACTGGACTTTATAGGCTTTTGACATTGTTTTCTACAGATGGTGTGCAGCTCTGCTATCAACAGCATGGTGGAACTGCAGTTTTAACCTTAGACCTGTCCTTTCACATTCTATCAGTTGAACTCACCAGCTCTGCTCTGTTATTGTAGCATCCTGTCACAGAGGTATCTGCCCCATGTCAACAGTGATGAACTAGATAAGCACAAAACGCTACACGTGCTCCATGCAGCATTATTTCTCTTCACCAGAAGAGACAGCAGGTGCATCAGGCTTACAAGCATTACACATCCCTGTAACAGGGGCACACAGCCCCACCCTAAAAGTGAAGTATCTCCTGAGAAGTCCCTCAGTGAAGGTCCCAGTCCATCACAGCCCCCCTAAACTCTAACACAGAAGGTTTAGTATTTATATGTAAGGTAGTTACAGGTTGATGCAATATAGTTATTAAAATCACCTCTGTTTCACAAATATCACACAGAAGCATCATAATTATATAGAGTTGGGGGGATGGGGGTAGAATAAGAAACCACCATACCATTTCCCCATTACACGGTGCTGCACCACTAGCAAATTTTATGCAGAAACTAGCTAAATATACTGTTTATTTCAACTGGATATTGTTACCTGAAGTGGAAGTCGTAAAACACTAGTGACATTACAGCTAAAAACACTTTTTGGAGATGTCTAGCTGGGTATCTCCAAGTACGTTCAGGAAGCCTCCAGGGCTAATATTAAGGACTAGAAGACACATTGCAGACAGACTGTAGAAGAAAAGGATTTACCACAATGCTCTTATCCTAGCAGGAACTTGTTAGGAAAACTGACTGAAATCTCCTACAAGCACTGTAGGGAGTAGTGGTGGTAACTGTCTAGCTGCCTAATTACTTAGGGTGAATTATGACACCATTTGTCAAACTAGTCAATTAGGTTCATACCAGAAAAATGACACTCAGGCAAGAGAACTGTACAACAGCCTCATTCTCATTGACTTGCAAAGTATATTTCAAGTACGCTTCCTTTGAAAGCTCCTCCTTGCAGAAGCACACTCATCTTTGATAGACAGTACACACCAAGTCTACCAAACCACTGTTAAAGAGATGGTGGCATGCCTCAGATGGTTAATCTACTCCTGATTTTCAATCAGATCTCTGGGAATATAGCAAATGTACCAGACAAGCCAAATAACTCAGCTTACACAATGTCCTAAGTGGCACACTAGAGATCAAAACAACCCAAGATTTAAATCCTACATCAATACAAGGTTAGAGATGGTTTCAGTTACTTCAGTGGATTACCTGCAGCTGTATAATCCATAAGGAAGTTGCCACTAACACTAATCTAGAAAATTCCAGCAAATACCAATTCAGCCCTAAGCACGCTACAGAGTTGCAGATTTAGTTCAGCTCTCATGAAACATAACCCTCATCTCTCTCCAGTCCTTGAGGTGTCAAAGCTAGCCCATTGGTGTTGCACACACAGCTCAAGACACTGAGACAGGCCATGCGCTGCTACTACTGCTCTCCCAGAAGAGAGATCTCATTAGGTCATGCTGTCTTCAGTTTCCCCAGTGAATTGGATGCCTGGGATAAATTAGAAGTCTAAACACTTTAATTCAGCTTAGGTACTAACAGCAGAAGAAACTGTCTTTGCCTGTACAATTACACTCCCTGCTCCTAAACTGGAGTTAGTGTCTCATGTTCACATACCCATTTGGGAAAACGTAAGTCACTGTTGTGCTCACCTTTGATGGTGGTATGCAAGTAAACCTAGTTTACTCTCAACCCGTTGAGTCCCACCTCTCCAGGGGCACTGGATAATCATCTCCCTGTAGCCTCTGAAAGTATTTCCACTATTTTAAGCACTTCACTGGAGAGTTCACAGATGTATACCGTGAGTCACTAACCTCCCTCAATCAGGCACACCACACAAGTGCCAAGCACTGAACCTTCTCTCCCCACCCCCTTTCAATGAATGCATTTGAATGTATCATCACACAAAGCAACAATAGTGACATTTAGTTCTTCCAATAATTACTAGTTATAACTCAGCTGCTACATTGCCTTTAAACAGATTTCTTCACTCCAGTTTCCTCAATGAGGAAGAATGAGCACCACACCAAGGTATTCAGCACATGCAAGAAGCTACCCTTTCTACTGGACTAAACCCAGATGTTTTCAATAACGAAACAGCACACAGTTTTCCAGTTTACTGTATTAATATACTGTATATCAAAGCCAAAAGCAGTATTTCTATCTTTAAATGGAAGCTGGATTATTGCACCAGCATAAGGGTGACATGCAATTTCAATATCACACAATTGAAGTGTGAAGTTGATAAAACTAAAAAGCTAAAAACTAAAAGTGGAGAGTTTCCCTTATAGGAGAAGCACTAGTCTTGGTCTCCTTCATCAAGGATGCTCTGCCAGCACTATAAAACCACTTAGAAGCAAACACGTGCTCTCCAACCACAGAGCCTCCAGAGTGCTGTAGAAGGAAGAATGGCACAATATAACATGCTTGTTGATAACTCTGGTTTTGGATGGCAGACCATTAACTCAGAACTGCTTGACCAACAGAGACATTAGGACACATTTAGTTCAGGATACTTCCCTTTATGACCTAGCAAGTGACAGATCACATGAAATTACAGAACTAATGCAGAGTATAAGCTATACACTTAACCTGTGCATTCTTTGAGACATTTTCTCTCTCAGAGCATATCACCAGAATAAAAAGCTACTATTCTCATACACAGGCAACTCACCTCATAGCTCTCTTGCCTTTCCTGGCAGGTCAGCACAACAGGCATGCATTAGTGTAGCACCAACACAAAACAAACAGGAGACACTGGGGGTCTGTACATAGCTGCAGGGGTCATAACCTCACTGAGATCACAGCAATGAGGTGGGATAGCTCTCACAGCCAGAATGCTGCAATGGATGGCTACAGGCTCTTTAGGACACACAGGCCAAGGAAGGCAAAACAGGAGAGTT
>NW_010417378.1:478-4944 GCF_000710305.1 Buceros rhinoceros silvestris | reverse complement strand
GCCCTTCTCATGAGAAATGCAGGAATGCACAAAGCTCTCTACCTAGGGATGGATGATGAGCCAGTTTATAGGTCAGGATTAGCACTGTCACCAGGAGACCTGAACTAGACAGCCTCCAGAACTGTCTTTCAGTCTCAGCTCTACAATTTAAGTCTGTGTCCTAGCAATACAGTTGGCACAAATCTTATTTGCAGGGTGTATTTGGAAGTGGAAGCCCTATTTGACAACTTGCACAAGTATTACAATGCAACTAAAAAACTTACAGCAAGTCCTTCATGACTTAATTAGAAATCTTAACTAATTATAAATAGGAGGCATGTTCATCACTTGATAGCTATTCTTCAAAACAGTAGCGAATACTTCAGGAAAGGGAGTTGGACAAAATCACTGCTTGGTCCCTGTATAACAAACTAATAAAGATAAAGATACACAGCATCACCAGCCTACTTGTATCTAATAATTTTTAATTCATTTCTTTCCATTATAGCTTTAGAACAGATTCAATCCATAAAGTCTACTTTGATTTTAGTTTGCCTTATAAGACAAGCTTAAAAGTAAATTCTCAATGAGCCTGCAGAAATGTTTAAAAAATAAATTGCTTCCTAAAATGTGTTTTGAAAATGAGAATGTAGAATGAGAAATAGCACCAGTTTCAATTCCTGTCTTTTGGAAGATCATTTCCTAAATTGCTTGGCTAGTCTATTTTATGGTATGGTAGATAAAAGCAGAAGGCTGCCATAAAAGTCAGTCAGTGAGACTTCTTGGTGACTACACTAATAAGAATTCCTTACCTTCCAAAAACGAGCTCTCAGAGTAAGCCAAGAACACTAAATAGCAGAAGAGTACCATCATGGAGAGGAGTTCCTTACTGCAGCAGCAGTTTAGTGGAAAGGTTGTATCAGAGATCACTACATACTTTAGAATTAGTTCTTTCTAATCAGGGCACAGCTTCCCCAATTAGCAAAGCCATTTCTTTTCTGGAAAGCTGAGGCAACTGGCATGCAGTTTGACCTAAAAATACTTCACTTGTTAAATGTCTGCGTTAGAGTGGTGCCCAAGACAGTGTTACCCTTCTCAGCAGGGCACTAACTTCATAAGCCAAGCCCTTTAAAAAAAGCCACTTCAGTAACTGTTCTGCAATATGGAGTCCAAAGCTCAAGTAGTTCCTCTAAACAAACTTTTAAAGTGATTTGTCATGTTTTGAGTATAATCCTGTAATTTTTTGTTAAACCTGAGATTTAAGCCACTAGGCTTGCAAAAAACCTGCTATCAATATTAAATCTAAATTGGAAAAAAATTAACATGTCCAACTGCACGAACAAAGCCATGACCAAAGTTCAGATCTCCAGTGAAGAATGATCTTTTTCACTATGGGTAAAGACACCTAAAGAGCTAGAATCCAGAGAACTCACAGCACCTGCATAACTCAGCATATTCTCAGCTCTCCAGTTCTTTGACTTCAGATTAGTTCTGCCACATTCCAAATTTAAGAAGGGCATATTAAAAACTCCAATTCAATTGCACTTTTAGTAGTCAAATATTTCATACTAATCACATCAACTGACAACACCACTAATTCAGGAAGTAACAGTGACGGAATTAAGGTTTTAACAAATGCTTATAATCCCACAACTGATTTTTCAGTCTTTGACTCGCAATCCTGACTGAGAATCTTTGCAGGATCACATTTCCGTTAAGTTTCATATTCCTGCAATCAACTGTTATTTGCTCCTTTCTCAATTATTTCAGCAAGCATCAGGAAGACTACAGCCTCAGAGTCCCATACAGAACAGTTAAAGTGACTGTTCTACACAAGTGCTCTGTCACCACAAAGAATTGAGTAGCTACATATACAGCAGCCTAAATAACATTCTCGCATTACACGACTTCATGACTCTCACTTTGACAGGTCTTGGAAAAAAACCCAACATTTGCATATTTCAAGCACAAGAGACAACACAGATCCTCTAATATTACTATTAAAGCAGTATTTAGAAGAACATGAAGAGATAAAGCAAGAGTTACATAGACTTATCTTGTTTAAACAAGAGACAAGTTGATATTTCTGGGGCAGGCATAGATGAAAGTTACTCTAGTCCTGTTTAAAAGGCTAAAAGGCACTACCAACAAAGCAATTGCTCTTTGGCAGCTATTAACAAGTATTTTTTAAATAAATATCTGCTCCATAGCCTCTCATCAAGAGGCAGGTATCAATTGTATCATAGAACAAAAGCGCAAAATTTATTATTACCACTAAGAAAGTGAAACAGTCAAGCTTGTTTGCTGACCTTGCTACTCCATGTGCTAGCAGGTTACATGCAATGGAAATCTTATTGTTACCACTCAGCCGTGGTGCAGAATAGTTATCAAAGACATGGCGGTGAAAGGTGGATGAAGAGAAAAAACCTGAAGAACTGAAGGTTTTTATCAGCAGGATAGTACTCCCAAGTGAGGGCAGAAAGACTTTGAGACTATAGCCACTATCTAACCTGGCTGATAACTAGGATCAGCACCTCTCAGAAGCCAACCACACAACAGTTACTTCAAGTCAGATACACAGGGTATGAAAAGCAGCAAGTACCCACATATATCTACTTCTGTGGCCTCCCCAGCCACTGTCCTTCAGTGTAGCCTCCAGAGACCACTACTCCCATCCTGAGTTGTTTTCCCCAGGCACAAGACATACTGACCTCAGGCACTGTTTGCACTGATACCACTATGCACTTGCATACCCATGAGTGCTTACTGCCTGCACAGCTGCCACCAGACACAGGCTGCTTCAGTACCTCTGCTAAGAGAGGCCATTAATTAAGATGAATTCATTGTGTAATAGCAAACAATTCACTTAGTCCTGTGGAGTTTGAATCCAGTTAATAAGAAATTATCAAGTTAAGTTTGAAGCACAAGTATCCACAGCATGGAAGGTGAACTGATTTTAAATAGCTGCAGGACAAGAACACACTATGGACCAGATTCCCAAATCATAATGCTAAGGCTTGTTTTGCTACATCCCTTGGCCACTTCTGCTCTGTTCACAGGACAGTTCTGTTACTTGTGCAGCCTGGAGCCCAACACTTCCCAGAGAAGTAAGCCATTTTAGCCAGCATTTGGTCAAATAACAGTTGGTGCTTAATCAGTTAAGTTGCAGCTGAAAAAACTTAGAGCCTGAAAGAGGCATTAGATCACAGAATCTATATACGAGCCAGGATTTCAGTGTACACAGCCAAGTTGTCTAGGCAGTGTCCCATTATTATTGCCTTGATGTGATCGAAATGTCTCAACCACTCTTTTATACGGATATTCAGAACCACTGCACTGACAATTAGAGACAAGTTTGAGAGTTTTAAAGGCTGACTGAGAAAGGGTATTTTCTAGTCAAATTAAGCTTTCAGTTAAGAGTTTTTGTAAAGCATTCCAGCTAAATCTTTATACTAGACATTCCTCTGCAGCATATACATAACACCAGCAAAAATAGGTCAGCTTCACTTTTCTCCAGACACGCAAAACAGAATGAAGTTGGTCTACTCCAAAAGAGGTGTACAACAATTTACTACGAAAAACCTAATACGGGATACTTATATACAGGAGTAGTCTGAAAGCTTCGCTATTCCTCAAATGAAATATTTAGTACAGGAAGTAAATACAAAAACTTTTATCATGGTAAACTGATATCACAATCATAAGCAAAAATTTAAGTTCAGTATACAGGGGCCATAAGTGACTAAAGCAGTAGATAAAACTTTTAGCAAGTGTGCTGTAAGTGAACAAGCTGTAAAGATGCTATTGCCAAGTAAGATTGAGCAGTTAGTATTAAATTCTCTACAATAAAGTAATTTTCAGCCTTCAAGCAAATCACTTGCAAGAACCACAAGTCTGGATCCCAGTTGTTAGGTCCTTCTCTCAGCTTTGATAACTTGGGGGGAAGGGCAGAGTTTAAAGCATCTTCAAAAAAGATCTTTTAAAATAAGGCTTTTCCTGAAAATCATGGCTCTGAGGATGTCCTTGAACAGACATGCACTTCCCTCCCGTCTCAAGAGAAACAAGGATCTCAGAACTATGGAAGTGATGTTTGGACAGTTCAACAAACTAAAAGTTACCCAGATTGGAGACTTCAGCTTTGAAAAATACAAGGCTGGTCCTAGTACAGCAGGTAAACTCTCCCTGCTCCCTTTCCCTCAGGGAAAAAAAAACACTCAGGAGTAGTCAAGACCAAGTCTTCGGTGCTAGGAACAGAACTGATTCAATAGGACTCCAGCAGGAAGACCACATTAGGCCACCACCAGCTGTTCAAGAAGCATGACCAGGCTGCTTTGTCTCACAACCCCTCCCTGCCCTTCTCCAGGTAAGGTCATGCTCAGGCACAATCTTTTTTCTCCTACTAGATCTCCACGGGTAAGACTGCATGAAGAATAAACAGCAGCACAGAGAGAACCTGGCCAGATAAAACAAGATCCCTCAGAAACTTC
>NW_010417378.1:0-254 GCF_000710305.1 Buceros rhinoceros silvestris | reverse complement strand
AATTCGTCAGAGAAACTAATACTCAAGGCCAGATTCTCCTCGCCTTTCCCTCCCCCGAGCCCCACCTGTAGATACAAGTCACAGCAACCACCCAGCTCCGACGACTCCACCTCAGCCCCAACGCCATGGGGCGCAGCCGACATAGCCAAACCCACACGAGAGGGGCTATGCGCGACGAAGCCTTGACTCCTTGACTCCGTGCCACGCAGGCCCGAGGGACACAGGCTACATGCGAGGCGCTCGCTGCTTCCCCC
>NW_010417377.1:19189-23324 GCF_000710305.1 Buceros rhinoceros silvestris | reverse complement strand
ACTTCCAATCACAAAATAATACTTCCAGACCGAAAACAATGCAGCAGCAAGTATAGACGTACTTATGTTGGGAATAAAACCGTCTATGATGTACATCATCACATGAATTAATTTTTTAGCACCTTATGCTAAGCTACTTGCTTTCATACTATGAGCTGGCCTAACAGATAACTTTAAAATGTGTTCTTCATTGAGATATGTGGACAAATGTATTATGTTAAGCAGAACTTAATCTACAGTACTCAAAACTGATAGTCACCTACAGATCGCGTTAAACTTTATCTCCCACATGTCCAGATTTGCCTCCAGATGTTTTTTTCCATGCAAAAGGTATATCTGGATAGCATTTGAAGATTTTGTACGCGTATCTGAGAACACGTCATGTATGTTATGTCCAAACTGGTCCTGAAGTATATGAGGTGTGAATCTGAGGCAGCATGGTCGGCTTTGATTTCACTGTATATTCACAGATTGTGTCAGTTCGGTGGGCTCAGTGCTTCCGAGTTCAAGGCAAAAACAATCCGCAGTTCTACCAAAACTACCAAACGTTTTGATTATAAACCATCAAGATCACAATCTCCCAAAGTGAGCCGCTCATAACAAAGCTGTAGATGTATTGCTACAAAAGTATGGTGACAGCAGTAGTGTTGTGACCATACTGGGAGCTGCCAAAGGTAATTTTGTTGTTTTCTCTCCTCACCTTGTGGAGTATCTGTAACCTGACTTTCAGTTCAGAACATTGAAGTAGGACTGAAGTAGGGAATATGGAATTAAAAACTAGATGGACATATAATAAGTAGGAGAGAGGTACAATAGACAGCAGATGGTTGATGAGCAGGTTTGGAGCATGTAGTAGAAAAGTGGGAGAAATCAAACTTGGGAGGCTCAAATGGGATCGTGAGACGTGTTGTTGCAGTTGATTTCGAAGAGGTAAGATTTGCTCTGGTGGATGGGCAGAGCAGATGGATGGATTTTTCTGGAGGGCTTTGGTCTGAGAAACTAAAGAATCTTCCCAGGAAAATCGTTGTGCCATCATTTCCTCTGGCAGTAACGCCACCAGAAAGTGAGGTCTGAGCAAATTATATATGAGAATCTGAAATCTGTATTTCAGTAGAGTTCAATCCTCTTTCTTATTTGTGTAACTAGTATGCAAGGCTTTTCTTTATATGTGATGGGTAATACATTTTTAATAAAATTCTGTTAATTTATTTAAACATCTTTAAAATAACAGTAATTTTCAAATAGTATTGTAAAGAATTTTCTTTAATCTTGTAATGTTTAATATTGTTGTCATTTTCATATGCAAAATATCCAGGTTTTTTTAATTCTCCAAACTTTTCACCTTAGTTTACTTCAAACTGTCACCACTTGGATAATTTATGAATGATTAAGACTTATCTTGCTCTGATTTCCTCTGTAAATGAAAACACTGTGTGGCAACATGACAGCATTGACCACATGAGTGATGAGTGGAGTCTTTTCAATACTGCTTGTTTTTAGATGTGGTATGACCAACAAGACAGTTTTCTGGTAACATACTCTCTGAAATAAGATCGTGTTGGCTGTCCTGGATCTGTTCTGTGGCAGTTATTAATTTGGCAGGTTTTATAGATCTGGTAATCCATTTAGTAGAACAGACTTGCTGAAAAGCAGTATTCCAAGACATTGCAGGACTCAAATTATCCATTTCCTAGGGTGAGGAAAGTAGCATTTTAAAAGAATGTTTCTGCTGGTTTTCATTGACGTTGTCGAGAGCATACTGCTTGTACTTAACTATGGCATCAGTGATCTGCTAAATGCTCTTTCAATAAAGGCTGAATATATGCAGTATAGGCATTTACTTTCTCATGTTAGCTGAACTGAAGACAGTCATACAGAAACCTAATGCAAAATTAAACAGCTGTTTCTATGAGGAAGCTAGCACTGGTTCTCAGAAAAGTCCATGTTTTCCTGTGATCCATGCTGACAAATTTTTGAAAGTCAAGTAAAACAGAAGTCTGAAGTGTTTGACTTTGTTTCTTCAGCAGTGTAATGAGATCTTGTGGTACAAAGCATTACTGTGATGTTGGAAGAACTGCAGATCCTGCAGGAAGTCTTTTGTCTGAGATTGGAAATGAGTCGAGTGGTGCTAATTCCTCATGTAACAGTTTGTGCAGCATTGCCAGACTCACTTGACTGGTCCGGTAAAGGACAGTGCAGAGATTTTCTTACTTTTTTTACTTTTTTCAACTTTGACCTCCTGGCATTACCAAAAGGTAACAAATGTGGTGGCAAAATAAACATGTTAGAGATCGAGCATTTTATTTTTGGATACAGAGAATTAGACCTACTCTAAAAATAACAGTATTCCACTAAAGCTTTGCATGGACAATTTATACAGGACTTTAAACTTGGAAGATACAAACTCCCTTATCCCTAGAAGTCTTATATAACTTTCTCAGTTTTCCACACTGGTGGACAGAGGTACAAGAGATCTACGTATGTATCATTGTGAGAATTGTGACATAGAATCATAGAATCGTTTTGGTTGGAAGACACCTTTAAGACCAACCGTTAACCTAGAACTACCAAGTCACCACTAAATCATGTCCCTCAACAGCACATATATATGTCTTTTAAATACCTCCAGGGATGGTGACTCCACCGCTTCCCTGGGCACCCAGACATTATAGTGGGTGTCTGCTATAGGCCACTTGACCAGGAAGACCAAGCGAACAAGGCCCTCTATAGATAGATAGAAGCAAGCCCTGGTCTTCACTGGGGGAATTCAACCACTCTGATACCTGCTGGAGGGACATCACAGCAGGGCGTAAGCAATCCAGCAGGTTCCTGGAATGTGTTGATGATAACTCCTTTGTCCAAGTGACAGAGGAGCCAACGAGGAGAAAATCTCTTCTGAACCTTGTTCTCACCAGCAAGGAGGGGCTGGTAGGGAATGTGAAGCTCAAGGGCAGACTTAGCTGCAGCGACTATGAAATTATGGAGTTCAAGAACCTTAGGGCAGCGAGGGTGCACAGCAAGCTTGCTACCCTGGACTTCAGGAGAGCAGAATGGCCTCTTCAGGGATCTGCTTGGTACTGGTAGAATACTGTGGGATAAAGCCCTAGAGGGAAGAGAGGCCCAAGAAAGGTGGTTAATATTCGATAATCACTTTCTCCAAGATCAGGTGCATTCCATTTCAACAAGGAGGAACTCAGATGGAATGCCAGGAGGCTCACGTGGATGAACAAGGAGCTCCTGGCCAAACTCAAATGCAAAAAGGAAGCCTACAGAGAGTGGAAACAAGGACAGGTAGCCTTGGAGGAATACAGAGAAATTGTCTGAGCAGCTAAGGACCAGGTTAGGAATGCTAAAGCCCTGATAGAATTACATCTGACCAGGGATGTCAAGGGCAACAAGAAAAGTTCCTGTAGGTATGTTGGTGATAAAAGGAAGGCTAGAGAAAATGTGTACCCTCAACGGAAGGAAACTGGAGGATTCGTTATCTGGGACATAGAGAAGAACTTTTTTGCCTCAGTCTTGACTGGCAAATGCTCCAGCCACACCACTCAAGTCACAGAATGCAAAGGCAGGGACTAGGAGAATGAAGAACTGCTCACCGTAGAAGATCATGTTTGAGACTATCAAAGAAACCTGAAAGTGCACGAGTCCATGGGACCTGATGAGATGCATCCACGGATCCTAAGGGAACTGTTTGCTGAATGGCTAAGTCATATTTGAGAAGCTCGTCAGGTTCTTGATGACTGGAAGGGGGCTAAAAAGGAAGACCTGGGGAACTACATGGCAGTCAGTCTCACTTCTGTGCCCAGACGGTGCCGATCCTCCTGGAAATTATGCTAAGGCACGTGGAAATAAGTGATCGGTGACAGCCAACGTAGCTTCACTAAGTGTAAACCCTGCCTGAAAAATTTGGTGGCCTTCTGTGATTGGGTTACAGCGTTGGTGGGTAAGGGAAGAGCAACTGACATCATCTGCTTGGACTTGTGAAAAGCATTTGACTCCATCCCATATGACATCCTTGTCTCTGAATTGGAGAGATATGGATTTGGCGAATGGCCTGCTCAGTGGATAAGGAATTTAGTGGATGGTCCCACTGAAAGTGTTGTGGTTAATAGCTTGATGTCCAAGTGAAGAG
>NW_010417377.1:12460-19116 GCF_000710305.1 Buceros rhinoceros silvestris | reverse complement strand
AAGTGAAGTGCGTTGATGAGTGCTGCTCCTTGGGGGTTGGTATTGGGGCTGGTGCTGTTTAAAGTCTTTGCTGGCCACATACACATTGGAAGTGAGTGCACCCTCAGCCAGTTTGCAGATAACACCAAGCTGTGTCTCGTGGTTGACACACTGGAGGGAACTGATTACATCCATATTGACCTTGCCAGGCTTGAGAGTTGGGTTCTTGTGAACCTTATGAAGATCAACAAGGCCAAGTAGATCAACAGGTCCTGCACATGGATCAGGGCACTCTCAAGCGTAGGCTGGGTGGAGAATTGATTGAGAGCAGCCCTGCAGAGAAGAGCGTGGGCTGTTAGTTGATGGAAACCTTAACACAACATGACAAGGTGTGGTTGCAGCCCAGAAAGCCAACCTTATCCAGGGCTTCATAAAAAGAAACATGGTAGCAGGTCAGAGGAGATGATTCTGCCTCTCTACTCTGCTCTAGTGAGATCCCACCTGGAGTACTACCTTCAGCTCTGGGGCCCCCAGCAGAAGAAGGACATTGACCTGCTGGAGCAAGTCCAGAGGAGGGCCATGAAGATGATCTGAGGGCTGGAGCACCTCTCCTATGAGGAAAGGCTGAGACAGTTGGCCTTGTTCAGCCTGGAGAAGAGAAAGCTCCAGGGAGATCTTATAGCAGCCTTCCAGGACTTAAAATGGTCCTACGAGAAAGCTGGAGGGGGACTTTCACAAGGGCATGTAGTGAAAGGACAAGGGGTAATGGCTTTAAACTGAAAGATGGTAGATGAAGAGTAGATCTTAATCTAAGATTAAGAAGATCCAAGAAGAGCTGCTTCTTAGGGGTGAGGGTGGCGAGACACTGGAACAGGTTACCCAGAGAGATTGTGGATGTCACCTTCCTGAAAGTGTTCAAGGCCAGTTTGAACGGGGCTTTGAGCAACCCAGAGGAGTGGACGGTGTCCCTGCCTGTGGTAGGGAGGTTGGAACTAGGGGATCTTTAAGGTTCCTTTCATCCCAATCTTTTCTATGAATTGGTGAGAGGATTAAGAGAGAGATAAAATTTACACTTTTCATGCCTGTGAAGTGCATTTTCAAGTAAAGAACTTGAATGTTCTTTTTCTAAACACTAATTCCCTAAAGCTTTTGAGGTGTAACTTTGAGCAAGGAAGAGGAAAGCTCCTCTGTGGAAGGGAAGAAAGTTTAGACAATCCATCCTTTTGCAAGAGGAAGAAAAATGTATTTTGTCATGATGGTTTTGAATGTCCAAATTATCTTCATTTTAGTATCTTCGTTAAAGTTGGACAAAATACAGGTTGAGTTTAAGCAATGATGAAATGGAGGAAAACGGGAGAGAATCAAATCCCCACTGAAGCAGTCAGCTTAATTTAATTAGTTTACTGTGGTCTTTAAATGCATCTCGATGTTTCTCAACCTGTTACATGTTGTAGATAACACGTGATGGTCTGAGGGTTTGAGATTTTCTAAAGCTGCCATGAAACAGCTCTCCTGCTGCATTTTCAAGGGGGTTTGATCAATGGGTGTTATCATCAACCGAACATTGGAAAAATCTGTCAAAGGTATTACCATGATTTACTGTGAAGTTAACTAGATAATTAAGTTGCCTAACTAACTAAATGTAGCTAAGAGATGTGAGTAAAATGCTTGCCAAATTTTAGGTATGTGTACGTTTAGTGCAGCTGTGACGCGCGTTGTTCCATGACTGCTGGTAGGGTGATAGGTGATACCAGGATTACGTGGCGTTATTAAAATGTGTATGTGCAGGTTTATTAAGCAGTTTGAATACAAAAGAAGTCAGGAGTCGCGGTTGTTTTGTTTATGGAAGGCTAACAGCTTATTGGCTGTTTGAAAAGTTAATTACCTTGTGTATCATTTGATTAGTTCAAAAACAATATTTTGCATTACTTGTATTCTGTTGTGTGGGAAGTTAAGTCCTGACTCGGTGAAGCACTGAAAGCTAGAATACTGGTGCAGACCTGAAACCCAAAGTGGTATTTTTTTAAAGCTGCTTACTACCACTTAGGATACAAAGATGTAATGTAAATTCTACATTTGGCCTTCCCTGGATCTTAAGAGGACAAAACCTGAGTCTAAATGGTATATCGTGATGGTAAGCTCAAGATACATCTCAATAGGCAATTGGTGGTAGAGAAATAAGTGATGTGGCTTGTGGCACATCTTTGACTTCCCACCCCATTTTACCAACTATTTAGGAGTGCGTAAATTGGAGGTGGCCTCTCTAGTGAGTGTACTAACTGGGTCTAAACTGGTGTATTTGGAGCGATGTCGGGATACAGTGACCGTTCGGCCAGTGAATGTTCACATCTCTTCTTTGTTCTTCTAAATTACTGTAACTTGCATGTCACTAGTGTGCTTAGTTATAATATATATGTATGTACTGAAACAATCCATTCCAGATCTCTCCAGAGTGGCTCTTGATGCAAGTTTGTAGATTTATGTTTGATGGAAAAAGACAATTTTTGGACATCAGAACAGAACTGGTTGAAGCTGAACAAAAATCGAGCGTTTTCAAAACCAGTAGAAAGTTCTGATGGAACAGGACATTTTGATAAGCTTTGTTTCTTGCTAGAAGGGTGAAAATGTTGAAATAATTTGAATATATTGAGTAGAATACCTCAAAACAATAAATTCCCTGTTCTTCTTGACTACAGATATTCATTAGTTCTATAGGTTCGATTCAACTACTTCTTTTGAGGAAATATTTTTATTTTATAAGAATATTTAAAGATCAATGAAGAGGCATGTTTTCAAATAATAGTATAAGTGCTATTCTGTAATTTTATAACTTTCTCTAATTTATTATCTAGTGACCTTACTATTTTTTTAAGTTGCATACTTCTTTTAAATTTTATGGTTTCTCTCTCTCTTCCACTTGAAAACAGTCTGTATTCTTAAAACTCATCTCTACAGCTGGTCTAATTTTGACATCTTCCATCTGCCTCTAAAATCACAATTTCTTCATCTGTACTGCCTTGCTTGGTATATGATTTCTTTTTTTTCCCCCCTCATTAATTATTAAATTTGCTTCTTTTTTCCAGGCAGTCTAGCTCACTCATTATTTTCCTCATTTTTCTTCTGTTACCTTTCTGCTCTCAGATATTTATTTTGCATACAAAAATATGTAGTCTCTGGAAAGATGTGATACTTGAATCACAGTATTTAGGATCTGTTACAAGCTGACTCCTGGGAAATGTCTGGCAAACTTTTGCCTAGACATCTCTGGGCTCAGTGTCCTCTCCTGAGTGACTCAGGAAAGCAGAACTGAGAGACAGCAGATTAATAAATCTTGTGTTTTAAGACAAGTAGAGAAGCTGATGTGTTAATGTGTAAGGAACCATTTAAATGTCCAAGTTGAAAAATGGTATGATGGAGATGTCTCTGTAAAGATTCTTGTCCAACAAGTGACATCATTAATGAAGGTCAAGAGGCTTTTGTTCGTGTAATAGCAACATAATTTTGAGAAAGGAGTCACTGGCACAGAATTAAACAAAAAAAGATACAATTTGTAGTGAGAAGACAGACACTAAAGTGTCTAAATTTTTTAGTTGGAAAGTGTGTGTAATTCATCTAGAGAAGAACTACATGAAGTAATTGTGAAAGTGGGGAGTATGTATTTCTCTAATCCATCCATCTTTCCTTTTCGAAAAGGTCATGTTTTGGCATTATGCCTCTTCTGCAATTGGTATGCATAGCACGAGGATGGGCCTTGTCATACCATTTTGCTGAAGAACATTCTGTATTTTATGAGTTATTACATGGCAATTTATAACATACTTTTTTATTCATAAACATGTTTAAAACCGTGACATCTGTGGGAGGACGCTTTGTAAAATAACTTTTCTTGATCATATGAGCATTATCTGAAAAAAAGGACAATGCCCAGGAAAGCGTAGGAAAAAATAAATAATGTTAGTAGAGAAAATCTTTCCTTTTACAGTCATTAAGGCGTCCTGTGAGCTGTGAAAGGCCTGTGTCAGCCCTTCATTTATCGAAGTAGCTGTGTATGTTTGATCTCTGCTTCCTGATAGACTTTTAGGTACAAATGAATTTGTCATGCACCTACTGGGCATTCTGTGGAGACTCAGGAAGATTGAAAACTGTGGCTTCAGATTTTTATGCTCTCGTGCAGTATTTCACCGTGCTTGCAGTCGTGCAATCAGCTGGATTCCCATGTTTAAAGTCTCTGCATTCATATGGAACAATACTAAGAACATGGATCTGCTTCCGTCTATAACAAGAATAGGTTAAAAACCCTACCTATTAGAAGTTTAATGTAATTAAATTAATTTAAGATTACTGTTTAAAAGCATCTATTTAAAATAGAATGTAGGGAGAAGCAATCTATTCTGATGAGAAAAAGAAATAACTGTTATAAGCAGTCGGTTAAAATATGCTTTGACAACTTGAAACTTTATTAACCACAAGCATGAAAGGGCTTGTTAAGATGTGAGATTTAACACCTAGCTGAAGGAATGTCCAGTACTTCAGATTTATGTCAACCTCAGTGACCTCCCCAGCCAGGTTGTCTTTAGTCCTTCTACACTCGCAGCACTATGAAAACGCCTGCTGCCTCTGGAGTTCATGGATGGTGTTTACAGCTATGGCCTTAAACACTGATGGGATCTTTAAGTGCTCTGCTTGTAGACAGAGCTATGTACAAACATCTTTATTTGTGCCATTAGTTTTATAGTTCAAGTTTTATAAATTTCAAAGTTTTCTTACAACAATGGTTAATTTTGCTTGCTTTCCCCCCGAATCCTTATGACTTTAGCTTCAGCAGGGCTAATTCCTGTTTACCAATAATTTCCTTTTATTCCATGTCCTCTACTAGCATCATCCAAACCTGGAATTGTACTTTTTCCCTTTATCAGACCTTTGCGATCATCGTAACATTGACTGTGTCAAAAGTGAAAGGCGGTCACAGAATTCATGTTCTAATGATCTTAGGGATGAAAGATCAGACAAGGAGTCTTTGCCACTTGTTCAGGGTACTTGGGGCACGACAGAAATTAATCAATAAAGAGCAGATTTCTGTGTATAATACAGTGAATGCCTATAAAAATCTACTTATTTATAAACAAAATATATTTCATAAAGGAACAGTGAAAGGGCCTGAATTGAAACCTTGAATACAAACCACAAAATATTTTATTGGTAGTGGAGCATGGAATTTTGCATGTTAAAGTTCTATTGATGGTTTTGCATGTTTTAATTTTCTTGATTTCTGTGTCATTTCAGTGAAATACAGAGATGTTAATTTTAGAAGAAACTTTGCGCTTCTGTTTAAAACGCTGGACCTCTGCTGGTTTTTTTCTAGTAGATTTGCACTAGACTTTGCTAACTTTTAGTCAAAACCAATCAAGGAGTTCAAATATCTTAAAAATAAAAATAACTGTGCAAGTGTTTGAAAGGAAGTGATTTTTTAATTTTTTTCATTTTTAGCAAATTATCTAAGTAACTTATTTCATCAGGTCACTCTTTGATGCTCATGGATTTCATTCATTACTCGCTGTCATCAACTTATCGTTCTAAGAGGTCTGGGCTGGATTTGGGGTATTGGCATGAAGCCGAGGGGCTGCTGGCTGTGAAGCACTCACTCGTGCTCCCTTTGCTGGCAATGGCAAACGAGTCTTTGGACTGATTCTTTGTACTCGTAAGTCAGCTGTTGTTTCAGGGGTATGGCGCTTTACGTCAGATTTTTGCTCACTTAGGTCTCTGTAGTTCTTTAACACTGAACTGCAATCCCTGCGTGTTTGCTGTTGGAGAGGTGTGTGACCCGTGTGTTCCTCCTTGTTCAGCCAGCAGCAAAGTGAATGGTGCTGCGACGCTGCAGCTGCGTTGGACTGCAGTCTGCTGCCGAGCGTTTGCCTGTGTGGTGCTGCTGCCTGAGCACAGGCGTTCTCGTCTTGACAGAAACAACTTTTTCCCAATTTTGCAGCTGGGAACACTCTTCTGGGAGTGTTTTCCCAGGAACACTGTTCTGGGAGTGTTTTCCCAGGAACAGTGTTATTTGCTGACCAGGCAGGCTGTTCTTCTACCTATTGTTCTGGTAGTTCTGCTGCTGCTTTCCACATATGTTCTCATTTGTATTTCATTCACAACACTCTCAGTCTTGTTGAAAGACTAAAAATGTGATGGTTACCTAAATCTTACTGAAGTCCAAACTCACAATCCTGAGATCTGCAGGTCAGCTGGTTTCTATTCATGGAGAGATGTTGAAAGTTGACTTAAGTTCTATAAAACTGGTTTTATTTTCTTTTTTTTACTGAGCGCTTACACAAGTTTTGATGCTTAGATCTTTATTCTGACATATTTGAAGAACTTGTTATGTACTTGATGTGTACATTTGACTGAAATTAAGACACTGCGTGCCTTCACCCTCCTGGTCTGAAAGGTGTGACCCAGTAGGCTTTGCAGTAAAAGCTGCCTTCTCCCAGGCTAGTCATGGGCGCTTCTTATAAAGCATGGGCAGAAACAAGATGCGGTGTTCAGAATGTGGGAGACGGGGTTCAGTTCTTCAGAAGAATAAAATCTCTATTCTACTTTCTTGGGTGAGTATAGTCATCACCAGTTTGTTCTCTGAGAGGGTCTGCTTGCCTGTCTGTCTGTCCTCCTGAAGCCATGGTGCAGTG
>NW_010417377.1:0-12359 GCF_000710305.1 Buceros rhinoceros silvestris | reverse complement strand
GAAGCCATGGTGCTGTGTGGAATTCGCATTTGTTACACGACTATCACACTGCTAGAAAAAGTATGACTAATAGCCAAGACTGTGAGAACTTGCTTTCAGGACTGGGGGTATCTTCTGCCTGGTGATGTGCATGTAAGTATAAAGCTTTAATATTCATCCACCTGTATTGTTCTTCCTGGCTAGCTCTAAGTGGTTGCATACAAAACGTCCTGACTTGAGGTGACTAGTTTGTTAACATACTGGGAGAGCTTTCCTTCTAAGACGCCTACTATAACACACACTTATTTTTTTAGGGATGGTGCATTTTCTCCATCTATGAAATAAAAAAGAAATAATACTGTCTATGTGGAATGCTTCTAACAATGTAAAATTGTTAACGGTCTTGTGATTTTTCTGGTTTTACCATCAGGACTGACTGTTAGAGCAAACGAATAGCTCTTTTCACAAGCAGGCCTCATTTACCAAAATAATTCGTCCTGCTGCAATGTACTATTAGTATTCAAAATGAAGAATAAACCAAATGGAAATATCTCCGCATGTTTATTTGATATAAATATATAACTATACTTTTCTCCTGCCCACAATATCTAGCTGTGATTGGAAATCCTCTTGAAATTGCTTAGTGTTAGTGAAGGAAAAGTACTAGCTGTCTTTCAACTGGTTTACACCTTTTTGTTAGGTGTAATAGAGAGATACCAGATATTTATTTCTGTGCGATATCATTTTTGTTCACGTGAACATTGCAAGGTTGTTCTGCCTTGCATTCCTCCTGGTGCAAGAGTTTTGGGCCACATTGGAACAGCCAGTATGCTATCTGATACAGTCAGAATTTGTCAAGTTCTGTCTCAGTCTTGGATGAAGAAAAGAAAAAGAACTTTAAGATTTGCATATAACCTCTATGGTTACTCAATTAGAAATCAGTTGGGCAAAATGCTGATCTGACTGATTTAAGTAGGCATGCAAACGGAGCTTTATAAATCGACCACCAGGCCGAATGCTCAAATAAGGTTAAATACAAAGTTTTTTTCTTGGGGTTTTATTTGTACAATACTAAATAGCTAAATTTTAAACACATTTTTGAAACAAAATCATTATTTACTATAGTCCAAGTAAAGACCTTTGTGTATGTATTATATTTAATGTTAATTTTGTTTTTGCAGACAATGCTATGCTAAACTTGCAAATAGTTTCAGCTGGTCTGAGCTCATTTTGGATGAATGTATCAACACCTTCAGTCACGTTAAATGAATATTTTAACTTTTTTTGTTCTTGAGTTACTTCTGTTTGTGCTGCTGCAAACTAGAATGATAATACTACTATCGCTTGCCCACATTTGCCTCTGGATATACATGAGTTTTTAACTATTGAAAAGTTAATGTGCCAAGAAAAACCACTGGATTTCTGCAAAATAGCCTGACAAAGAATTACAAAGCTGATTGTAAATGGTGCCTCAAATGACATGGGTCTAGTCAATCCAAATAGGGGGATGGTGTGAGAAACATCCGTCATCTCAGAATTCTGCAGACAGTACTATGGAGTGTGATGGTCACAGCGGACAGGAGCACTCACAAACACTGTGCATTTCAGTGGGAGCTCTCCCAGACTAATAGGTTGATCATTAAAGATAATATCTTAAAACTTTATCTGGCTTTATATATTGAAACCATATGGTCTGTATTTGTTTCAAGTTCCTGTTTTGTAATGGTCCCTAATAATATGTTTTTTTCAATTCTCCTTTGTTAACTGTAGGTAATTTGGGTTCATTTGAAGTTTGAAACAGTTGCAGTTTGTATTTAGTCCTGTTCAGAAAAAGCATTCAGAGTCTGTAATTTATAACCTTCCAAAAACACCACAAAGGTAAAATAAACTTCTGAAGCTTGTTTGTTTTACTCCTTTTTGCCCACTAATTCTGGAACTAAGGAGGGAGGATCAGCTATGATGTTCATAAATGATCTCTATTTCATCATTTTTAATTCTCCTAGTCTGAAGTGTAGCACTCTTGTACACTCCACTGAAATTGCTCCCCTTGAAATGGATGGATTTTCTTTTATGATGTGATGTCTTCTTTAATATGAACAAGAGCATGAGCCTTCTGAACGGGTACCGGTAGAGAACAGGGTCACTTTTCTGAATGAGCAGTTTCCTGCATCTTTTTGCCTGTCTGTTAAAAGGTGTTGAAGGGTGAAAGTATTCTATAGGAGAAGAATGAAATACATTTGTGGGTGATAGGTTCCATATATCGATAAAGACACTGATTTCTGTTTGAATCTTGAACTTGAGGTTTTCAGCTGTTTGGTTTTTTTCCTTATACTGATTTTCTCTTTCTGACACTATTGAATAAAAACTGAAGAAAGTTTTCAGACTCTGAAGAAGGATTTTGTTTCTCTTTGAGTCTTTTTGCTTGTTTTTTATGGATTTTTTTTTAAGCTGTGAAAGCTTTCTTTCAGGCTTCTACTGTTAAATGTTGAATACTCAAATACAAAACAAATCTGAGGGTTCATCTGACTTTCCAGCACCAAAGTAACTTTTTTCAAATATTACATTACACTGCATTCCTGTAGATGTCACAGGAACCACTGACAGTTAGAATGATAGCAGATTCCTGTGGAGTTCACGTCAAAATTTTAGTCAGTGTTTAAAAACTTTGCCTGTTTATATTAATATTTTTGAATGAACAAAACGGCACGGGTATGTATTACTCTGAACATATCGTACTGTTTGCTGTATATCCTCTGCTATTTATGCAGAAAGGACATGAAAGCCTTTCCTGGTAACATACTTCCTGGGATTCCTGTACTGTAATATTGTTCTTTTTATTTTGTCTTAGCATCTCAGGAAGGCAGGCTGTGTTATATTCCTTCCTTCAAAACAAGACAAAATTATCAGTGCTTTCCCTATTAATATTTTATAATACCTATTTGCTTTCTGGGGTGTATTTACAGGGCAGCAGCTCGTGTTTACCCACATGATCTGTGGATTTGTGAGGTTACAGATGGAAGTTGTAGGAAAGTTACTAACTACAACTGTTTTTCTGTGAGATAATTTGCTGTAATTATGGTGGGAATATGCGGACAAAAAGACCTCAGAGTTCAAAAGCTGACATCCAGAAAAAGTGGTGGTCTTAGTGTCTGCTTCCGTCCCTCTGTGAAAAGGCCTCCCAGATCAGATGTTGGGATGTCTGCTGGAAAATTCTGGTGGCACTAATTGATCACATCCTGTTACTTCTCCTTATTTTTGAGCTATCTCTCTCTTCTCTATCCTCCTTAGCTATAGCCCTGATACTCTAAAGATTTGGCAAGAAGATTGTCATGCCTCCAATCCTGTCTTGTATTTCTATATTGGTTTCTTATTGCTTCGTGTGGAATTGTCTTTATCTCTTGTTTAGTTGTGTTTACCCGTTCCCTTTCTTCTGCTGTGGAAATATTTTTCCATCGAAATATTTTAAAACTAGATTGACATCTAGACATCACTGAAATTATACTAGATAGATACAATTCATGCAGTGATTCTTGTGGTTACTTCTTGGCTGAACCACTGCAGCTGCAATTCGTACCAGACACCTCTAATGTCACACAGCTTAGGGCGAGGAATGAGGTAACATGGGTGATATGTCTGAAAACCGTATTTCTTAAGAAGAAACTTGGACCAGAACTAACTGAAATATAGTTTTCTTGAAGACATTGCATGAAGATGCCTGTTAAAATGTCACCTAACTTGAAATGTGGTAATTTTGTTCTGCATAGCAAATAAAAGCAATTTTTTGTTTAATCAGACCAACCTGAATCATGTGACTTTAAACACTTTTTGAAAAAATTTAAAACCCAGCAAAAATATTAATTATTTAAGGAGGCCTATTTACAAAGAAAATTGAGATAAAACAGTGGTTTTCAATGACGTATGTCAAGCATGGAGCCTTCAGAACACAGTGAGAACATGACTTGTGTCTTTTTTTTTCATTCCCCTTTTTGTTATCAGTATGTTGGATATCATACTGAGCATGAAAGAAAAGAAAAATTGAAATTGTAATTTCAAATGAAATTACAAGATTTTTCAAAAAAAAGTGTGCTCATTAGTGATTTTTTTTTCACTGAAGTTAAGGTTGCAGCTCATTCTGTCCTTCAGTAAATAGAATTCCTTAAGTGTCCTTTCAGGAGTCTTCTTTTTTTAGGAGGGAGAAACTTTATGTGATATTCCTGGCTTCCTGATTTAAGAAACATGAGCATTATTAATAAAGTAGTTTTTATTTCTTTTGTTTCTCTATGCATTTTATCTCTGAAAATTTCTTCATAAAGCCTTGAAGTCCCTATCATCTTCGGGGAGATTAGAAATTCTGGCTTTTTCCTCTTTGTGTGATGCCTAGAGATTAAGGCTTTGCTATTTTAGACCTTTAGAGACATTTGATGGCCAAGCCAACTTTTTTTTTCTAAAATAAAAAAAAAAAACCAAAACCAACAAATCATTCATTTAAAGTAGAAAAAGAAATGAAGATCTATTTGAACTGTCCCTCCTTCAGAGTTACGTAAATTCACACAGTAAAATCACGGTCGTTTCAAATATTCTTTCCAATTAGTGTAGTACTTTTAGACAAAAAAGTAACCTTAGACAATAGTAAAACCCACTTATCGAATGCTTTCTTACTAGTTGTAAAACACTAGAAAATACAGATGTGTTTTAGTTTGTGCTCTACAGATGCTATTAATCCTTTAAAAGTCCTTCTAGCACATCATCATCATCACGGCTTGGCTTCGCAAACGAAGATCTGGGAAGGGCTTTTCCCACGCTCACTGCAAGCGATGAGTGCACCCTTCGGGGCTGTGCGGTGGATGTTTTAGGTGAGGTGCAGCGTGCGCGGAACTGGCTCCACCCTTTACACCTGAGGTTCATCTGCCAGGGCCTGGCGAGCTTGGACGGTGACAGCAAAGTCCTCGGGTCGTAGGTTTGGTTAGAGTGTCCTTCTCTTAGATGGAGCCTTACAGGGCTAAACAAGCTCCATCTGCCCGGGTTTGGAGTCAGAGTTGTCCTTCTCCTAGGATGGTGCCCGAAGGCTAGTGAGCCCATCCTGCCCGGGGACACACTGTGTCTGACCCTTCAGCTGAGACCTGTCTGGCCTGGGAGACCCCACCGGAGGCACATGCCACCACCCGCACAGCTCTCAGCCTCACAAGGGCACGCAAGCTCCTTCCCCACGGCAAGGGGGTGCCCGTGAAAGAGTCGCTGCTCTACCTCCGGACATCACAGACCCGGGCAACGGGCGGCCGGGGCTGCCAAGAACGGGAGTCCTGGAGGGGTTTCTAGCACAATGCTTTATTGGTTTATATATGAATTCATCTATCCTGAGACACAGAGTTTTTCTATTTTGTTTTCAGGTTATTGTCATCATAGTGGATGTAGAAGATTGCTTAGAAAGGTGTCACAGAATTGATTTTTAAAAATGAATGCCTAGAACTACTTGTGGTTTGTGCATTATAGCAGATGCATACATTAATCATGAATTTTCTGATTAAGTAGTTGGGCATATAGACCAGATATCACTCCAGGGTAGTTTTATTTAAAATGCTCAGAGATGGTGGTATTTGTGCATTTTACATGGTTCCATAGCTAGAGTGAAATCTGAGGGTGTTTTAAGCAACTTCTAAGATGGAGTGGAGCATGAAGAGTATCTCACTTTTTCAGCAATATTGACTTGACAGGGATAACTAGTGTGCTACGCTTGGTTATCTCCAAGGGATGCATTTTAACCTTACCATGGTAAAAAATGAAGGAAAAACACAGGTTTTTTTTTTTTAGTTGCAAGGGAAATTAGCATACGTTCTGCTTCATTGGAGTTGGTCCCTCCAATGACAAGAAGCTCAATATCATTAAACATGTAGTGGAATACAAGTAAAGATCTAGTCTGAAGCTTTTTAATAGCATTACTATTTGTAGCTAATGAAGTATAAATGTCATACTAAAATGCAAATAGAAATTCTAATTAAATTAGATTTCTGTCAGTGAAGCTTTACTGTCTCCCACAAGGTAACTCCTGATTTAACGTAAGAACTTGAGAAGGACCTCTGTCATATTCTTCTGTTTCTTAACATTCTTGGAGTGAAAGTTACATGTAGTTTCCCCAGTTGGATGAGAGAAGAAAAAAAGAAAACTTTATTAGTGGACAGTGAGAATAATAAATAATATCTGAATTATTTCCCATTTAAAATTCTAGGTTTTGGCAGTAATTTGTTCTAAATCTAAAGGTGGCCTAGTTCCGATTTCACTGGGTGTCTATTTAGAAGGGAGGGAAATATGTTGCTCTATCTAATCAATGGAGTTGGTTGTTTCTTTCAGTGAAAGCAGGTAGAGTTTTCCATAAAATGTTTTAAAGATGTTGCTCTTCATCAATCATAAGTTCATGTGAAGAGTATATTTGCAAACGTCCAGAAAGATTAACAGGTGTTAAACAGTTCAAGTTCTTACAGGTAGAGTATAAAGCATGGCAGTGCTTTTTCTTCGCAGTGACATTTTTGTCAGTAACACCTTCATCTGATGACGGTATGGCTCTCACATATGCAGATACGTATGTAAAGCATAATGGTAGCTAATTATGTGAGATGGGTATTATATCCAGACAGGCAGAGATCATTAATATTTCCTAGACTACATTAGAGTTACCTTCCAGATAGAAATATCTGCGCTGTTATGTATCTATCCAATGCTGCAAATGGGATTCACAAATGAGTAGAGCTTGTTCTTAAACACCTTGTTTACTCTACATAACATATAATATTTGGCACATAAACCCTCCCTATGTCATTAATAACTTTCATTAAAATAAAGTTTACTGAGGATGGAAAGGTAGACCTTTGAGGGTGAAGGACTGCAACGTTTACCATTGTTTCCCTTGTAAATCCAGTCTGTGTGGTGGATGACGGGTGTTAAAAAAAAGTGATAGTCATAAAAGACTATTTCGTGTGTTGGATGGCAATAAAAAAGCTCACTTTAGAAACTGTAAATATGGGATTTTCCATGTTTGGAGGTAATTCTTTTGTTACATCAAAACCTTTTGATATAGCATTTTCCTTGTTTTTTTAGATGTTACATCTTTAATGTTTCTTTTTTCTTGGAAAAAAAAAGGTGAGGAAAAGTGCATTCTGTGCAAGTGTAACAATCCATTCCCCTCCACAGTCTGCTGTGATTAAGCATCATTAGTCGGTCATTCCCAGACTCATAGCTGGTTCAAAGACTCGTAGCTGGTGGCAGTAGAAGGCAGTTGTCAGTGGTACATGAGAAGTTGCTGCTCTAGAGTACCAAAAGGGTGTGGTAAGGAATATATTTGGCCTGCACAGACTATTCATTATCTTTCGACTTTTGCTTTAATTCTTTTTCCTACTCTCCAAGTTTTTGGGAGCAGCTGTTTCGTAGAATACCTGCAGGAGGAAGGAGGAGGAATTTGAGGCATTGTGAGGAAGTATATGGCACAGGAAAGTAGTTCAGTGTTGCTGGCGTTGGCTTTTCCTTACTGAATTCTTGCTACAAAAATAGTAACTTCAAGGCATTGCTGCTGCAAGCTATTGCTGTTGATCTTTTAGCTGTGGCATGGAGTGTTCGTTCACTTACTATTTTAGCAGTCTGCCGAATTTGAAATGATTAATGCTCCTTAACTGCCTAGATATGGACAAAACACAAAGGAATTGTCCGCTTACAGGATTTTCTCTCATGAATTTACAAAGTTTATCGCAAGCTCTGAGATAAATGCCAGAGCTTCTAAAAAAAAGTAAAATCATAAAAATAGACCAGAGTAGAAAGTGTTTGTCAGCTTTAACAGAGAGATTAAGAGCTCCATGTATATGTACAGTGTAATTCTTTAATATTTACTTTTGTTAAAAGAATCAGTTTTAGGTGTTTAGACTATGCATTACTGTCATAAACATTAAAAGGAACATGTTTAGAACAGTCCAAATGCACAGTGAATATACAACTGAGTCGTGTACCCTTTATGAACACTAGACCATCTGACTTTTACTATGACTTTTCATATTTAGATCATGGCCATAGAGTTTATTTTATAAAAACACTGCTATTTCTGTACAAATACTATTGAAATAACTATTATTCAGTTTTTATGATTATTACAAATTTTTGTGTGTAATAGAACAACTGATTTTATTTGAAAACAGGCTGCTTTATGCGCAAGTCTGGAAGGAACACACTCTATTTCAAATATTGATGTTTGTACTGATACTGTGCAGTATTACCTAATATGGCAGCTGCTTTGCTTAAGGGAGTGAATCGCTTAAAATATATGTTCTTATCTCCCAGCAAGGACTGAGGCTTTGAGGCAGTTTATTTGTTGGTACCAGTTCTGCAGACTGCTGTATTCCAAAGAGAAAAATATTGGGTCTGGTTATAAAATGCCTGATAATATATGCTTTTTTTTTTTTAAATGCAGAGGATAGAGCTATATCATTGCAAATGGATGGAGAAGAGACATCTCTTTAGGTAGATGTTCCCTAAAAGTCAGTTTTCCACTTTTCACTGTGTTGGTTTATTGGGAGTGGAACTACTCCAACTGTATTTGTTCACTGCTGTTTTATTTTCTTTCTCTAACTGTTTGTTGTAATTGGGTGTAATTGCTTTTTCAACACAAATGAAAAACAGTAGCAACAGAACTTTATTCTTACTCTGTATGATAATTATTTTTTGTAATTCCTCAGATGTATTTAAATGTAGTGAAAAAGTGAGTGCAGAAATTCAGACTTTGCAACATTTGAAAGTAGCTAGTCCCATTTTAGTTCCTTGCTCAGTGCTTTCTCCGCAAGGACTGTGAATAATAGAGAATGAAAAGTTTCTACATGAGCTAGTATTTGTATGGTTGCTTGCAATTTAAATGTGAAAAAGGTCATTGGATATAGACTGTCACCCATGGAGGAAAAAAAACAACCCACAACCCAAAACCCCTGCAACTTTTCTCCAGGAACCAGTCTATCTAGTGGGACGCAAGCCTTTGCAGAACCTGGGGTACATCAGCATTGAGTAGGTTTTACTCTTGCCCACTTTCATTGTATCAATTAAGTCACCTACAGGAATCAGGAAGACTTCAGAAACTCTGAATTGAAGCATCTTGGGTTTTCAAAGAGGTCTTCTATTGCATTTTTAAAAAGCTGGAAAGTTTGCACACTTATACTGGTTGATTCATATTGCAAGTATGGGAGTCTAGTGAATCCTTTGCAAGAAAATTTGATTGCTGGCTGGTAGACTTTGACCTTTAGTGGAGGGCAGGCAGAGGTTCTATAAGCCCAGGAATAATTCATTGCTATCAATAAAAATTGTGACGTGACTTATATCATCCATCTACCTTCCACTAGAATCAATTATATTATTTATAATATTTCTGTAATGCATTACTTGACTTTTATTGGGGTTGACCCTGCCACCACTCAAATGGAGAAGCTTCCAATGATCTCAACAGTGCAGAATCGAAGCTGCCTCCATCATAATGCACTCATAGACCATCTTAATAATTAAATAGAGGGAGCATTGTCTCTTTTGGTACATAAATGAGGTGCTTGTGTTTAAGGAGGCATTATGGTCATGAAGACTCTGGAATCTATATATCTGGATACTGTTCTTGAAATTTCCATATGTAATTGTGATTTTGCAAGGCACTCCTGAGGTCCTTGTGTGCCTTTGCAAAATGTTGGATGCAGCCTGTTTCCTGACCTGAGGCTCTGTAACGCTTGATTCTCTATGGCTTCTTTTCTACTGATATACACAGTGCTATAGTATGTGAGGATGATGCCAGGCTGTGCAATGTTGTGAAATTCTTGGGTGACTGAGGCCACAAATCTTATGAAGCAATGGATTATCTTGCTATTGGCAGAAGAATGCAGGGGTTTTGAGTAGGCCACAGTGATTTATTCAGCTAACATTAAGCAGGTGTAATGACATCTGTGGCTATGTGACCCGCTTATCTGTATTAAATTTAACCAGAAGTTTGACACCCATAGGCTTTAAGATTGTCCCTATTCTGTAATCTCATATTAATCGAAACTGTCACACTTTCCAAGGAACACTGATAATCGAATGTGGCTTTCTGTATAAAATAGGTCATTGGGTTTAGCTGAAGTAATTTTTCTCAAATACAGTAGCCACTGTACTTTTTTTTACAGTTCCACTTATTATTTTAACAACAACAAAGAAAATCGATATAGAATCTACCACATTTCACAGGAAATATTACTGGTGGTTAGATGGCCTCCCTGTTATAAGTATGTATCTTCACACCTGAATTAATCTAAGTTCAGTTTATTTTCTTTTGTATTTGGGCCCATTGTTACCTACTTCATTTTTCCCCTCTGTGCGGATACCTTTGGGCTGTGACAGTTGCCCACTTCATTGTTAAATCAAATGTCGTGAATCCTTTGTGTTTTTCAGTGCAGTATATTTTCCTGCCTTTCAGTCACTCTTGATGATCTACTCTGTACCTTCTCTCTAATTTTTTTTTCAGTTTTATGTTCCTCTTCAGTGCATATTGCATTACCAAATGGTAATGTTTAGCTGATAATCCACCAGAAGATCTTTTTTGAGGTACTTAAACTATTTAGGTTTCTCTTAAATTAGAAGGCTCCAGTTTCTATCCAGAATACATATGTGTTTCCTGAAGAGAGAGATGTTAAATACTAAAGTAAAAAAGAGTAGAACATTTGGATGCATGATGCAATATTTTAACTACTAGCTTTTAAGTATGCACGTTCAAAATTCAGCTGTTACATCTCAGTGTTTTTTCCTGCATCTCCTAGATCGATTAATATACAGATCTCCATCTAATTATGATAGTTTGATGTGATTGCCGCTAACTACAACCAACTTTAATAGGAACTATATCAGGGCTTTACTGTGGAAAATCTTAGAGACTGGGACTTCAAAAAAATTGCAAAGTGAAACAGCAAAAAAATCCTATCATCTTTGGGCTACAGATATAGTCAGACTCTGTTGAACGGCACACTTATGTTTCTATAACACTTTGAGACCTTCCAGGATAGTCGCTGTAACTAAATTGATATTAATTAATGCTATGAACATGAAAATAAGTGAGTATGTGTTACTTAATGCCTGAATTCAAATCCTATGTGACTTGTTAAGTGGTATTTAAAGTAGCCAGGAAATACAGTAAGGGAAATGTTAACTTGGTGCATACATTCACTATCACAGTAAAAGTGAGAAGATGGAGGTATTCTGAAAAAAAAGTCTTAAGAGCCGTGAGGCACCTTTGCTGTACATACAGAAAAAGGCCAGAAAGAACAAGAATTTCCTATGAAAGTATATGTGAACTCCATTAGTGGGTTTGGATTAACTTAACGAGGTATTTTTTAATGGACATCAGTATAGATCAGTGTAACATAATTTATATAGGACAAACAGACGGAGCAAGTAAATGGGTTGTCATCGTATTTAAAATTGCTTACCATGCTAGGAAACTACTGAATAGCTTTCTGGTGAAGAAATACAAACAAAGCAGACTAACATTAGGCTTATTTCCAGTGGCACTGAAGACATTCTCTCTTTTCTGAAGATAGCCCACAGAGTATCATCAAAGGATGCTCATGGGAGGTTTTTAACTACCTACATCTCTGAGTAGCACATTCAGCAAATTACCAAGGAAATTAATAAATTACAGAGAAGTAAGATTCCATCGTATTTAAAATTGCTTACCATGCTAGGAAACTACTGAATAGCTTTCTGGTGAAGAAATACAAACAAAGCAGACTAACATTAGGCTTATTTCCAGTGGCACTGAAGACATTCTCTTTTCTGAAGATACCCCCCAGAGTATCATCAAAGGATGCTCATGGGAGGTTTTTAACTACCTACATCTCTGAGTAGCACATTCAGCAAATTACCAAGGAAATTAATAAATTACAGAGAAGTAAGATTCACTAAACAGAAAGCAGGGGATCCCAAAAGAGACATCATGAGTCCATTTGTTGTTGATATGAAAGGGAGTGAAAATGGGGAAAATTGGAGAACTCTATCATTAGTGACCAAAGAGTGGGTTCGTGTTAGTAAGGAATGCAATTTATGATCAGTATAAAGCTGTAACTTTCAGGATGAACAGAAAATAACTACAAGGAGTAAAGAACAGTGAAAAAATAGTGTTACAACACAGAAGGAACATCACTGTACTTTGCTAGAATGATGAAGAGCACAGTGTGTTTTTCTGCAGGTTTTAAAAAGGAGAGTTTGGGTCAGAAGTAAATGAACCTTTGTAATATCTCAGTCATCTTGAAGGGACATTATATGATAGGTCAATATTTAAAGCAGCTTTAATGGGGAAGCTCAAACTGAAAGTTTGATCGTGGGTCAAGAATCCTAAGTTTCTTCAA
>NW_010417376.1:0-1491 GCF_000710305.1 Buceros rhinoceros silvestris | reverse complement strand
AATTGATAAGCATCTCCCCATCTTGCCTGCCAAGTTCCTTCCTGATATTCCTTAACTCCTTCCTAGATTGGGGTTAGACCTCTTGGTCTGATTCCTCCCTTGGTGAAGTAACTTCCTGGGGAGGATTTATTGCTGGAACCATTGAGGTAGGAGCCCTTCCTGGATCCTCCTGAGAAGTACTTGGTCTTGTGTCCTCACCCAAGCTGTCACCTGCGTGGTTTGTCGTCTTCTTGTATTTAATGCGAGTGGAACGATTTTGTTTCTTCACAGGGGCTACCTGTGCTGGTCTGGATGGAGAGGTGGCAGCAGCTGGTGGATCAGGCAAAGCATTATTGGAAATGTCTGGTTGGGTGGCCATAGTACCCATCACGTTGCATCCACACTTGGTTTTAAACCATCACTGGACCATGTTAACAACAACTTGAAACAAAATTATCATATACAGAAAGAAATAGGCATTTCCAGGGCCCCCAGTCTCAGACCCAGCTGGTCCGGTATCAAACAGAGAAGTGTGATTTTCCATGATCCAGCTGATAGTGTGCTTAGTGACAGTCACTATCAAGTAATGCCCAAGATATACTGGCCAAGTTAGGATCCAACCAAATCCAGAGCAAAGCAATGGCATTAACCTTGCCAGGGATATCAGACTCCTCTCCAGACGCCTGAAACCAATAAAGCGGAAAGCAGCACCCATTATAAATAATAAGACATCATGTATGACATGTCAGGCACCAGATCATAGAGCAGTCGTATCTGTACTGCTTAAAAGCAACATACAGGATTTCGCCCACAGACATCCTGAAAAATCTTGTTATTTTAGTTTCCAAACTTCAGAAAAAATTAATATGAATAGGAAATTATTTCAGGCTTGAGCCCACCCAGGACACCAATTATAAGTGTCACCAGTTCAGCTGAGGCATGGCCAAACCATGAGACAGATTTTCTCTCCAAATCACCCTCTTCTTGGTTCCAGGAGGAAAGATTAAGGAAAGAGATAAATGGGAAAAGATAAAGTAAGAGGGCGAGGCATCAGTTCAGTTCTGGAAACTAAAACTATTTTAATAACGACAGAAGAATATTATACAAAAAACAACCAACAACAAGGGATTAACAAACACATACAAGGTTCAAGGATCTGGTGTGGTGAGAGTTAAACGGCAGGCAAACTACCGGTTAATGTCTGGGGCAGGTAGCCTCCAGCAGGGGTGGGGAGCCCCTGCCAGGTGCTCCCTCAACCAATGAGGTGCAGACATGTGCCAGCGGGAGGAATACCATAATTGGTTTGTTTCATATGTCAATCAGTCTGGTTTTATATTAAACAGGGGTTACAGAGGTGGCTTCTGTGAGAAGATGCCAGAAGCTTCCCCTATGTCTGGTAGAGCAGTCATGCCCAAGACAGACCTGCTGCTGGTCAAGGCCTAGCCCATCAGCAATGGTGATAGCAGCTCTGTGACCACATATTTAAGAACGGGGTGGTGGGGTATGGGGTGG
>NW_010417375.1:25989-31182 GCF_000710305.1 Buceros rhinoceros silvestris | reverse complement strand
CTAGGTAGAATTTTAAAACTTCATGTAACATGCCTTTAGGTTTGCATGTGTAAAATTATTGTTCATCTTCTGTTTCCCTCTGCTATCAAAAGCTTGTGGTTTACCCCAGTTGTTGAAAGGCTTGCTCTGTTTTCCCCACCAGCCAGGTGGGTATTTGCCAGCATGTATCACACACACGGTCCTCTCTGACATTTGCCTGATGCTGTCTGGCTCCGGTGATGCGTGTTCCCAAAGCTCTCTGAAATCTATCTACGGATTAAAAATACATGTATTATAACAGACAAGGCAAATCTTTACTAAGCAGCCAGCTCCAAAACCACAGAGAGATTAGTAAGCCATCACGCCATTCGTTCTTGTTTGTCATATTTTTAGGCTCATTGTAAAAGTACTAATATTTTCATGGTTTTCAATAAAAGACTAAAGACTTCTTTAACAACATTATCTAAGGGATTTGATATTGTGAGCCACTTCATTAAGCAGGCTTTTAAAAGATGACTATTCACTCCGATTCCCCACGTGGGTCCCAGATTTCTCCGCAGCCGTATCAATGGTGTATCAGATTTAGTTACTTTTTTCCCCTCTGTGGTTACGGTTTGCTTTTGGCCTCACAGCAGAAAGCAAATAAAGGAACTAACAATAGTTACAGCAGCAGCTACATTCTCAAACTTTTACAACCCCTTGGTATTCTGCAGGGTTTTGGTAGCTGGTTACGAGCTACAGCGAAATCCGGGCATTTCCCAAGTAACATTTGTTAGGATGTGTACATTAAAGAAAATTTAATCTTTTGAATGATTTCAGTGGGAATAGCAGCGTGGCATTGGCTTTCAGCAGACAGTTGGGAGAATACTTACTATTCAGACAGCACTAAGCCTGAGAAGGCAGAATAGCTACAGCCCCACCTTTTGAAAGTGTAACAGTACTTCACAGCCGAAATAGGACAGGAAAGTTTTCTGGAGCTAAGAGGAAAAGCACAGGCTGTTCACAACTTCCACAGCTCCGGAGAAAGGGGGCACAAACATCACCCCCTGCCTTTTCAGAAGTAAAAAGATGCACATATTTGGGAGCCCACTTCATTCACAGTGATGCTTTCTTCATCAGCAAACCTTCGCGTTTTCCTGTCTGAACCATTGTGCGACAACAAATCACTGATGAACTTCAGCAGCGGGACCCAAAGTCGGGCTGGGCGCAGAGAAAGGCGCGCGCTGTGCTAAGCCCTGAGTCTCCCAAGCCCTAGCGAGCATGTTGCTCCACCTCCGAGCACTTGGGATCCCCCCAGTAGCAATCACCTTTCCTTGCTCCACTGGCCGTCTCTGTGGTGCTCTATTCACAGGTTAAAAGGGGTGCGAGAAGCCGCAGCGACGAGAGCTGCATTAGCATGCAGTGAAGTTTGCACACTGAGTAACTGCGGTTTTCTTTGTCACAGTGAATTGCTGTATGTGGAATTACAGCAATTTCTTTATGTGTATATGTCGTTGATAAATCAAAGCTTCTTACTAGATAATAACTGTGCTTCAGGTGGCTCACAAACAAACGCTGCCTTTGAAACGATGGCGAAATGTGGCCCAGCTCCTTTCGCTGCTATCTGTAAGGGCAGCACACCCCCAGCCGCTGCAGATTTGGCTGTGAAGGACAGAAAAAGGGCCTCTGCAAGGCAACAGCCTGTGCCTCCTCTCTGTAAACCTCATTCTGTGTCACATTTCTCCTTTAAACCGCTTCCTTCCCGTTTTGACAAACAAGGCTCTATTTTAGACCCTCAACTTCCACAGAGTTATCAGCACTTCTCTAAGACCCTCTAACCCACATAACGAGCATCCACCAAGAGTATCTTTGATACCTATTGCTTGTTCACGTCTTCCCTTTCTTTGAGTCCATCCGCTGGCTCTTCCTACATCAAATTCCAGTTCCTCGCACTTAGTTTCAGGCTCTCGACAACTCAATCTTTCTAGTCTTGTCTATTACCGCATCTCAACGGGGATGTTATGAAACTAAACTTGTTAGTGTTTTCGAAGCACCCAGGAATCATGGTAATGACTGTCACAGAGAAGTTCATGAGGAAATTAATCATTCTGTTTCCACTGCGGGGCTTGAATACTGTGCAGCAAATAAGGCTTGGGGGGTCACATTTCAAATGAAGTCTCCACCAGCTCATCATTAATTTGCCAGTCTCTACTGCCCGCAACAGATGAGGCAGAGGTCTTAAGGGGAAAAAAACAGTAGTAAGAGAGTGAAAGAACTGAGACCTGTAACTCAATACTTAGGCAAAACGAGGTGGCATTAAAACTATACGGGCAACCGAACTCTGGTATTTCGTAGCCAAAGGGGTGCTCAGCGTTGCATCCTGAAGCTTCCTTAAACAACTTCTGTCTGCAACGGTATGTCATTTCCGCAAGAAAAAGATTTGAAACAGAGGTGATGGCTGGGCTTCCAGCCGTTTTAGGGCAGGACACAGCCTGGGATTAAGAGGTGTTAATCTTGATGACTGTAGGGTACACTGTATGTTCAGCTTCCACATCACTCATGGAGATCTGGGCCACGCAGTCAGTACAGTGGGAGCAGTTCAACTCACCCACGAGTACAGACTTCTGCTCTGCTGAGGAGCCCCGAGGCTGCACGAACCACTCAAAGCAGATCTTCACACACACCTCACAAAGCCTTAATATAAAAACGAAATGTATGGGGACAAATTCTGAACCAAATATTGAAAAAATAAACTTTCTCTTCTCACTCCTGTTGCATCATTTTTTTTCTGGGATTGTAAAGCTCATGGTAGGCAGTCAGAGCCTGTGAACAACACTGCATACCAGGACTCACGCTGCTCAGATTATTTGGACTCTACCATGATAGAAACATTGAGCAATATTTGTTGCACCACCACCATCACTTCCATTCATTTTCCCTTTAGAGTGGGACTCAGTCACCTGAACGCGGGTGTTTAGCCCTCATTTTAGATGCCATAAGATAGCCTGTCTGGCCTCCAGCTGCCACTCCTGCTCTCAGGTCTCCTCCGGATCCTGCCAGGCAGCTCTGCCCAGATGCCCCAGGTCCCCAGGGGCATCTCAGGAGGTACTGAGCACCTACCTTGGGCAACTGAACCCCCAGAACAGACATCAGCCTGGGGACAGAGCTGGCTTAGAGACTTCTGATTAGCTGCTATTAACAATTCCACTGGAAAACAAGGAATATTAGAATCACAGAACGGTTTGGGTTTGAAGGGACTTTAAAGATCTAGTCCACACCCCTGCAATGAGCAGTATTTCCACCCAGGACCTACCTGGCTGATGGCTAAACTGCTTTTCAGGGAACTTATTTGTGCAGTTGCCTTAAGAGCACTGTCCCAGGGCACTCTTGGACCACCTGACTCCATCTCCTCACATGGTCAGCCCCACCTTTCAGCAGCCATCTCTGCAGTAAGGATCAGGCTTACCACCAGCTCCTACCATTGACCCAGGTCCTGGTGGCAAGGCGGCAGTAAGCAGATGCATGTGTCAGCATGGCTCAGAACCACCGTGTAACACAGAGATGATTTCTCACATGCTCTAATTTAATGTTTTTGGAACTGGGTGGTGAACAGAGTTTGGGAGTATTTCACCAAGACTGGAATGAAGAGAGACCTGACCTTGACAGGGCTCTCAGCTTTGGCTGCCAGCTCTTCTGAGCTTGCAGTATTTAATGGTTCAAGTCCTGTCTTTCAACCTAGATACAATTTCTGACCTCTGTGTTTATTACATTGACATTTCCAGCCTTCATGGAGGAAAAAGTCTGTAAATAACAACCTCACTGGCCATAAAACTGTAGGAAGTGAACATGAAATAAGCTAAAAATCTATTCAGAACAGTACTACAGGGTTAGGCCTGACTTCTTTTTTTATGTTGACAGAGCTGAAGTGCACCTGCAAAACTGTCATCATCACTTACGAAGGGGGATTTGATGTCAAGCCTCTGAGAGGTCTGAAGGCACCTTTGCATAATCTTGCACCTTTATCGGCTGCCCAGCTGCCCCGTGGTTCTTCTAGCAAGGTCACGTCTCCTGTCACTCAGTCGCTGTGCTGCACTGGGGCAAGCACACCAGGTCTGGCCAAAACTGGCAGAAACATTTCCAAAACATTATCAAATAATGAAACTAACCAGCACAGCACTTTGGGCAAAGACCTTAAAAGCTTACGCACTCCTGACAGAGCTCCCTTTTCAGGATTATTTATTTTCACTCTGGTAGCAGTAGCCACAAAACAGAGAGAGGGCAGCAGGGACCCCTCCCCGCGCCCAAGTTTAAGTGCAGTCCTTCCTCTTGTGCTCACCCCTAAAATCCTTCCTGCAGTGGCAGGGGGAGAGACGAGAAGTGACAGTGACCCCATCCAAATAAAGCTGGTGGCTAAAGTATTAGCCTGGGGAGATGAGGGTTTAACTCACTGGTTATTAAAGCTTCATCCACCCCTTCACGCACTCTCAAGAGAACACCGTTACTTCACAGCTCTACAGAAAACAGGGACACGTTCAGAATAAGGACATGAACCAGAGAGGTATTTTAGATCCATTATAATTTACACACCAATGACATACAGCAAAGACAAAATATACAGCTCTTCATCTATATATATACATGGATCAACACAGTGCACAATTTAAAGTTATGTTACAATTAAGTGTACAATTTTAAATATGGCTTTATAAACTAGTAGTAGTAATAACAGTGTTAAAATAACGTATGTCTCACGTAAGTTCATAGACAAACAACATAATGTAGCTACAGCATTACAGTCCTCATCGAGGCACGTGTCGTTAAACCTCGGACACTGCAGCTAGCTGGATACACCCGCCCCCCCAACCCACCTACAGACACGTTATTCTTGCTGGACTGCACACCCCAAAGACTAAAACTTGGGGACTTGCATTCTTCAAGGATCCAGAAAAATAAAATCCTGTACATCTGAGGAAAGACTAGTTGTAAGAACAAACCAAGTAGTGAGAGAAGAACACATGCAAACGTAGTGCCCAGTGAGAACATCAACACAACCAGTGAAGCTTAAAAAAGCACTACCTTGTTTAGAGAGCTTAAAAAAACCCAACAGTCACATCTTGTTTGCCTTACTGACCCAAATAAGGCAAATTTTTAGGTGAGAATAATTACACAGAAGAATAAAAGAAGTGGTAAGTTCTGGGCCACCTGGAAGCTCGGTTGGAAACTCTGGTCCTGCTG
>NW_010417375.1:22843-25898 GCF_000710305.1 Buceros rhinoceros silvestris | reverse complement strand
CCTGCTGAAGCAAATGGTGCTTTTGTCAGCAACTTCAAAGGGGGCAGCACTGTATTTGTTCTGCAGAAGTGGAGTGCCTTTTGGAAGTATATGGTCTGTTTCATTAGGTTTGTTGAGCAGAATCTGGAAGTTACTAGATAAAATCCTGCAACCCTTTTTTCGCACGCATCAGACTGAAGACCTGTAACGATCTCCTCCCGCCTTAAAAATCTGGAAGTGGGGCAACCAGGACATGGTACTAACAGTTTAGCACTGCAGTGACACACAACGTTTTTACTGACTGAGATTCCTCTGCCATACACAGACATCCCACTTCTTCGCCAAGTTCCCCAGGGAGCTGCAGAAACCTTTGCCGAGAAGTACTTCACATCAGGCTACTTCCACCTGGAAGGAACGCAAGAAAGGCCTCTCTAATGGCCATCAGGAGGAGGACTACCCAAAACCACTGAGACAGAGCTGATTCATGTTGCAACACTTCTCTCCACTATGGCAACACTGTGAAGAGCAGGGTCATTGGCCTGAAAATTAAATCTCCCCCTCCCGCCAGCAACCCATGCAGTACAGGGGAACATCTTCCTTCAACAGTGTGTCCAGCCGGACACAACAGCCCACATTCACCAGTAAGCTCATAGCTGCGCTTGCTGCAACACTCTGTAAAGGCTTTAAACCCAAGCAGATCCCTGTCCTTGCCCTCTGTCCCCAGGAGGCAGAGGACTCTGCAGTGCAGGCTCAGGATGGCAGTACGCTGACAGGGTGCTCAGCAGGGCCACAGCCACCACACGGTCCCTGTGCTGCCTGCCCAGCACTAACGGAGCACTCATCGACTGCTGAAAACCACTGCAGCCATTCAAAGGACCTCTAATCCTCTTGGTCCACAGGATTAAATACTATGACTTGGGTGCTCCTCCACATCGCGGCCACTGACATGTGTGGGCATGACTCACACCTCGGTATCTATTAGCCATTTCCACCTGCCAGCTGCTGACCGGGCCATCGTCCCGGTTTGAGCTAGACTTCCTGGTTTGGGCTGAAACTTCCTTGTTTTGGTTAGTGAACGAATGGGAATTGTTCCCTGCACGTACTTTGACCCCGCATTTAATTGGTTAAAAGAGGGTCCGGTGCACTGTTACGTGTTAAGGTTATAAAGCAGCACGCAGGGAGGAACCTCCCTCTCTCGAACTTCCGCACCTGCAGCAGGGAGGTATATCGGTCCCTCGACCCTTAACAGCCATCCAACGTAATTCTGCATGTAGAGAGCATTAGCTGCTTTGTTTTGATCACACGCCTAATTCCTAATTCTGCGGTATTTGGAGGGTTAGGCTAAATGGCTACTTGTCAGAAAAGAGATTCAAATTCTTATTCAGATGTCTAGGACAAGACCCACTTGAATTCATCCCCTGCCACAGAAATTTCACTTGGTGAGCTGCCCTGCATAAATCTGCACACAACACGCTTTTCCAGCAGGCAATATTTTGTAAGACTTAGCATCTGACAGATACAGCCCTTTCAATGAAAACAGTATGAAACTGTCATGATTACTTGAGCAGACATCACTGACAAAAGGAAATTTGTGCCTGAACTGTTGTTGCAGAAATATTTCAGGCAATATTTTTTCAAAGAGAATACAGATCTGGAGGGACACTGCCAAGGTTTTAAAGATCAAAACATGTGACTTGCAGTGTTATAATTGGATGGAAACAGTCCTCCAGATCAGAAACATCGGGTTCGGTTTGGTTTTTAAATCAAGCACCACATTTGTAGGATTTCTGTAGGATGTATACATCCTACCGTCTGTTCCCCCCACTCTGCTGACAGAGCCAATGAGTCTGACAGGGGTAAATGAATCCCTTCTGACACGACAGAGTGTTACACAGTCAAACACTGTAACTCACATGAAAAAACAACAGACTGCTTCAAATCTAACTCTGCTGGGAATGCAGGGCTTGCTTTAAACTCCAACACTTGCCAAAGGAGGAGCAGACCAATTACCCGTTCTCTTAAAGCAGCACTACGGAAACAAAGGCAGCACCCCGTCTTTGGCGGTGCCTCAGGTAAAGGAACTGGGAGGAACGGCGCTGCCTGCTCACTTTGGGAGCAGGGCAGGGCTCCTGCCTGGCTGCGGGAACAGCACTGGCCAGGCTGCAGGCTTGGCCCCAGTCCTTCTGCAGCTACCCTCCACTTGGAACCCTCCCCATGTGCCGCTCTCCCCTCTCCCATCTACTGACTCCTCCCCTGACCATCCAAAGGACCCCTGCCCTATTTTGGGGGGGAGAGGGGGGCCGACAACATGGAGATGCTCCAAGCTAGCTTTTCTCCTGCCAGGACCATGTACTGCTGGTCCACCCAAAATCAGCCCAGGGCTGCGGCTGGGACCACAACCAGGTTTGGGGCTGGCGGCTGTGATGCTCTCAGAGACCTCACGGACACCTGGCTCTAGTGACAAGGGTCCCTTAATCCTTCCAAACATCGCTCCACCATGACTGTCTGGCCACAGAGGTGGGACTCCCAGCCACACAAAATCTTGTGATCTGTGTCCCCGCAGATATGACACTGTGGCATCCACTGCCCTCCAGCTCAAAGCGGCCATCCCAGTCAGCCTGGGGAGTCAGCTGGACAGTCAGCACCCCATGGCTGTCCCAGGTTTCATGGCTGCAGAGACTCCTGATGTTCCTGACCCGCTTCAGCAGCACAGTCAGGCCCTCTGGCACTGCTACGAGGGACTTGCTTGCAATTTCGATCAATGAGGGGAAAAAAAAAAGAAAACCAAACCCAACCAAAAAACCACAACCCTAAGAGGAAATAAAGATGCTCTCCAACTATTTTTAGTTCTGCATATCCCCTCAGCACTAACCACAGTAAGAAAGAGATGATCAAAAGGGAGAAAGGAAAAAAAAAACACAACAAAACACTGCAGGAAAATGTTGCTATTTCAGCAGAATTTCGGAAAGTCAAAAAAAATCTGTTCTGTTTTGTTTGAAGAAAACTCATTTTCTCTTTCCCCATGCAAACCAAAATGAGCTAACACCTTTTCAGCAATGTTTAAAAAGTTTTGTTT
>NW_010417375.1:17985-22675 GCF_000710305.1 Buceros rhinoceros silvestris | reverse complement strand
TTTTTTTTTTTTCCCCCAGAACGCTCTATCAAGACCAGCTTCCAAAAGAAAAAGGCTTGGTTTAAAACCTTTTGAAGAGGTCTAACAGTCCGTATTTGTTTCTGGGTTTTCCTACCAAACCTGGACAAGGTACTCCACCTATAAATTCCTAAAGAGATGCCATTTCCTAACTTCACCTCTAGTTTGAAACACAGCCAAACCCAAAAACACAGACCTTATGGAGAGTAGCTGCCATCAGGAGAAAGCCAGCTAACTTCACCCTGCTAACTTCTCTAACATAACCTGAGTAGCCCCTCAGAAAGGGAAGGCATGTGACAAGCCTGGTTAACATCCTGGAAAACTCAGCCGACAGCAAAATGCCACTGTCCCTTCTGCAACTCCTTCTGATCCTCTCTTCTTCACCCTCCCCACAGGCCATGCCCATTACCTGGCCGGTCAGGGTGAGGTTCAGCCTCTGCTGAGCCATGCCAGTTACTTGAAACAAAAGCAAAAAACTCCAGGTGTGGATGTAACCACAGCCCTGCGAAGCACCCACATCCTTGGCCCAGGTCCCCGTGCCTCAACGCAGCAGCACCGGCTCTACCCGCCATGCCAGCAGCTCCCAGTGCTGGCAGACAAACGAGGCTGTGGGGTGACACCACCTGTGCACCATGTTGTCGCCCGCTGTGTCTGTGCCCACCGCTGCATGCAGCCACACAAAACCCAGATCTGGCTGCATGCACATGGCAGGGTGACGTGACATCACTGACTTTTGGTTAACCCGCGTTTTGGGATGTTGCAAGGGCCACTGCCAGGGACAGATCATAGAATCATCTGGTTGGAAGAGACCTTTAAGATCATCGAGTCCAACCGTTGATCTGTCAGCCCACCGAAATTATAAAGGTGATACTGTCCACTGAATTCAGGCTGGTTTTTTAGTAACTGTAACTCGTGGCTGGGACTTATCTGCTGCAAGTACACCCTCCCAGTGCTGAAAAGATGGAGAAAGCACAGCCTTCAAACACGCACAGGTAAATGAATGAGAACAACTCCGTCAGAATTTCCAACGCAAAAATGTTTTTAAGAAAGAGGTTTCTTGACATGGATACCTTTTATCCAGAATACCAATAACTACATTTTTGCAAGCAGAATCTGCCCTGACTTGGCTATGGAGTTCCACAGGCATTTCAGGCCATCACCTCTGTGCTTTCAAGCCAGACTTATCTTCTCAGTCCCTATCCCATATTTAGTTTTCTAAGAGTCTCAAATAACTGCACTCTATCTTCCTCAAACAATACTTGCCCACGACAATGGAGACCATTAACTGGAATATGGTTCCAAGGACATGCCTGCATTCTACATTCACATATGTGCTACTAAAGGCTCCTTAAAATCAATTCTGGTCATGCTTTCAGCACCTGGAAAGCCCCACGGACGGTGGTGCTGCCACAGCTGTCCTGTCTCACCTGCCTCCTGCGCATCGGCTTTAGAGACTGTGCACTGTACGCCAGCAGAGCACCCAGCACCCACTGAACCACCTTCACAGGCAGCTCTAAAGCACTCGACTGCGTGAGCCAACACCTCGCACTTACACGGCATCCCACGCCTAGAAATACCCCAAGCTGCTTTGCAGACTTCATGGGTTTGATGTGCCTGTTGGTAAAAATCACGCATCACCACCGCTGAGATGCACCAGACTTTTAGTAACAATCCCAATTCTTTAGCCTTGCCTAGCAATAGATGCAACAGCCTGTGGCAGGAAGTAAAAACATAGTAATAATAATTCGAAAACACAAAAGAAATTTGTCCAACACACGTTCCAGATGTTTGGAATGATTATTGATCATTCTGGGAGATTATAGATTAAAACTGACATTTTCATTCTGAATAAAAATATTTTAAAGCATTGATTTCAATCTTCTGCAAAGAACAAGAAACACTAAAAAGCTTCTTCCTGCAGGAACATGTCTTCCTCCTGCCTTCGACTGTTTCCAAATGAACCATCAGCAGTTCTTTCCTGCAGACACTGCAATAACGTATGCACCCAGAGTACGGGTAGCTATCAAGTAAAATCACCCTGAAGCTCCACCAAATTAACCGTTTTCTTCCACAGAAGAAAGGTGCGCCAGTTATGCCTCTTCCATTTTTGTCCTCAACCCCATTTCTGCAAAGATAGCATAAATAGAATCCATCTCTGATTAATGCTCCACTTCCCGGAGGTCTGTTCCTCCTGGTTGCAGGATCTGGTTTTGAACACGAATAAAAACACAGACTGAACGGTCCTGTTGCCCTCTGGACCTCCAGTTTGTCCACGTGTGTTTTAAATAACTGTTTACCTTGGTTCCACCTGAACACTCACACAAAATGAAATAAGGTTGAAATAGTCCAAGTAGCATGTGACAGCTGAGTCAAGCAAATAGTCTCTTCCATAATGGTACAAACCTCTTCCTGACCCAAAGGAGAAAATAAATCAGACTGATCCCAAGAAGCAGCTTGTCTGCAAAATGAGAGATGCCTGTATGCATCACTTGCATTGTTCATGATCTCTGTACTCATCCATGTCCACATCTGAATCAAAGAGCGAGTGTCCAGTGTAATCTGTGTCAGGGGTTTGAGAAATACTGTTCCCTTCCTCATCAAATGTTTCTGTCCTTGAGTAAAAACTGAAGTCCTGCAAAGGGGAGTAAGTCTTGCTTGCTTCGCTGCTTTCCTCAGACTCGTACAGAGTGTTATCATCATCATGGTGCCACTCCGGCCAAAATTTCCTCCTTATTCTCTCACAATACATAGCGAGGTTAATCAGTTCACCTGCAACACAGCACGACAGACTCCAGTAAATACATCCAGTCAACAACCTTCTAACTCACCTGCTGATGCAGAAACACGTTAGCACTGTGTGGAAACACACTGTGTAGGTCTTCCAAAGAGGTTACAAAATCCCGAGATCTCTTCTACCCTCTCAGCAGCTTTGTTTGTAACTTTAATGAAACTTAGAACACGTATTATTAACCTACATACGACAAGAAGGGTTACACCGGAATGAAGATAAATGCATGCAGCAACAGTTATCCAAAATTCAACCCCTACAGAAATAAACCAAGACAAGATACTAATACTGTAAGTTTTTCATAGTAAAATTCTTGCTTATTTTGCAGAACCCTGGTTTCTAAAGACAGAATTTGATCCTATATATACGCAATACCCTTGGTTATTAAAATCCAGTGGATTTGGGCTTTCCACCACCAGATGGCAGCGCTGCCTGCAAGATCAATCCCCGCTTAAAACTCTCTATATGGTCACTGACGCATCCCTCATGTTCCCAGCCTTTGTACCTTGTGCCTTATGTTTATACATACATGTATGCTTGCAGAAGAACTAGCAAAACAACTTCAAAGAACAAAGAAAAAACAGTATATCAAAGGGAACACGCATGTGAAATCTGCACTCAAAATAGCAGAAGCTGGCAAATGGGTACAGAGAATCATCCATGCAAATGCTTGGGTATTTACCTCTATTACCATCTATTTATTTTCATTAGACAAACTAGTTCAACAAACAGAACACTCCTTCTTGACAGCCATGAACCCTGCAGAATTTTATCCATGATTCCCCAGACACCAAGGGGAAGAACTGTATAGATAATACTCATGTCCTTATCACAAGTATTTTTTTTCTTCAGAGTTTTGATAATGAGCAAGTCTATGCCTCCTAACTGTTGCTTTAGCAGCACTCTCTTGCACAGACTATATATACAGGTCAGATTCATTCCTTTTACACCTGTTTCACACCCTTTCCCTCCTTAGCTCTTCCCATTTTCCATACTGTTGTGATTTCATTCTGAAAAGGGATGCAAAAACACTTTCACATGCCTATACCACCCACAAGAATAAAAAAAAAGAGAAAAAAGAAAAAAAACACATGGAGAGGGGAGGTTTTCAATTCATGCAAAAACCACAGGACTCCAAAGTCAGGCTGGACTTCTTCCTTGCTCAGCACCTTCAGTAACAGCAAAGGGTGTCATTTCAGTGGAACAACAGCACTTGCAGATCTACCGTCAATGAAACTACTCCGTTCAGCAGAATTTGGCTCACAGCCATGCTTCTGTCGTCTCATACTTTACCCAGCATTCATTCCTTGAAGGTATTCAGTCTTTGCTATGTTAAACAGGGAAAGATCAAGTACGGGAATAGAAACAATTACGGTGTAGAACATTAAAGAGAAAACGAACAAGAATTTTAAGAGGAAACAACATTACAGGATACAAATGCTACATCAAAGGCACAAACAGCCTGCGATGCAGCTGAAGTGCTGCTGCATTCTTCAAATACCCTTACAATGTGCTCCAAGTTTAAACATGACAAATGCCACCAAGAGTTTTTCATCAGAGGTCACTTAAGCTTTCTCACCTTTGATCAGTCTCTCTGGTCGAGTCCCTGGTAGTGTCCACATTGCCTGTGCCAGATGCCCAAAGACAGTGGCATCAACGGTGGAAACGGTTGGTCCCATAATGTACTTCTTGTCACCTGTAAATACAGCAGCAAACATTTCTCGACTGGATGTCACTTCTCCACAATTAATTAAAAAAAAAAATCCCTGGTTACCCCTTTAGCATATTTTTTTTACTGCAATCATTCAGCTGAAAAGGTTCACTGGTTCGAAGGCAGGGATTTGATGATGAATATGGTTCAAAAGCTGTTGTTAGGGTTCAGCA
>NW_010417375.1:0-17904 GCF_000710305.1 Buceros rhinoceros silvestris | reverse complement strand
AATCTATTACTGCACATTCCCCTGTGCTCACCACTGCTGTAACTAGGCCAGTTACAGAACCACCACTGGCCAAGTAACCTCCTCCGCTGACCACAGCTGGCAGCATACACACACCGCACTAGTTCTGCTGCATTTAACCTCTTCTGTGCAGCCAGCAGCTGCCTGAAAGCATGATTTTCTCCCTTGGTGTAAACCCAAAATTGTTCAACAATGGTTTGAGATCTTGAATGTACTTACTGAAAGAAACTGCTCACCCTGCATCTCTCGTGCATGCAGATCCAGTTTCAGGTTAACCATCTGACCACACAAGAAAAGAAAGTTGTACCCAAAGCTTTCCGCTCCCACCATTTGTTCAGGCTGAAACAGACGCACCAGTTAGGCTGGCAGTAACTGGTCAGAAATGACCTGCATCTCCAGGAGAAGGACACAGCCATAGGCAGGAGCAAAGAGCTCCTCACACACCACCAGTGTGGCGCCTCCAACCTTAAGCACTGGTTTCTACCTGGATGGGACCAAACAGAGGCATGCCAGGCTTGCAGGAAGGCAAGTGAAACAACAGCGGCTTGGGACTAGGCTGGTCCAGAGGAGGGACGTGTCTGCTCCACACCGCTATTCGGCTTTCCTCTCTGGGCACCCCAATGACATGATGGTCCCAAATGGCCACCATGGCACAAACAGATGGATAACTACCTAAGACAAGAGGGGAAAAATCACATTTCAAAGCCACCATCTGCAAAGAAACATCCAGTATAAACTGGTTTTCTCATCAGAAGCACAAGACCTGGAGCAAAGATCACACACAGGGCACACAGGTGAAACGTGGTATTGCGGAGGTCAGATTAGATGGTTACACTGTTCCTACCTCGGACCAAAGTGCTATAAACTGTGAAATGTGGTACATAATTTAACTCTCCAAATCCAGTTACCTCATCTCCCCAGGACATTCTTCCCCTGCCCAATATAAGCCACCTGTAATTCAGCAGGTTATTAAATGTTAGGGTTACTGAGTGAGTTTAGGAAAACTGTCCAGCAGTAAAATGCATCGAATTCCAGAGTACAGTACAACAAAAGCAGTCCTCTCCCTCTGCTATAGTGCAGCAAAGCAGTGCTCGGGAATAACCAGGAACAATAACCTCCTCCAACCTGTCAGATGTAATTTTAACACAGAGTTAACTCTCCCCAGCTGGTTCACAGTGGCATCAATCTATTGTTTGAAAACTACATAGAGAGTAAATGTTGTGTCTTTTCAGTATTTATGTAATTCTTAGCATTTGGGGATCTCAAACACAGTTCAAAAATTGGTCCCAAACCACAGTTACATGCCAACACTAAAAATTTAGCACCATAAAACCAGGCCTGAGACTTCATCTGTAAAGATGCTGTGCTGGGAAGTAATACTGCTGTTTCCATCTCGCTAAAACTAAGGCTGGCAGTGAGCGAGGGCTGAGCCATCCCACTCTTTTACAGAGTGGCTCCCCAGGCACCACACCTGCGCTTTCAGGTGCCTGGAAACAAAGGCAAAAAGAAGGAAATAAATCTGAGGATCCATACAACCATAAATCCGGTTTTAAGACACCCAGCACCACATAACGCGGCCTCCATGCACGTTTCCCTCTACCAGTTCCAATCCGTTCCCAAAACTTCCAGTGCAACTTCTTTCCAGAAGACTTTCCAAACAGACCCGACAGCATCTCTCTGAGTCTGGTTTTATGCCAGATTACACAGCTCCTGTCACACCAAGGCTGCCATAGCACTAATCACCTGAAACACCGCGCTACATCCTCTGGCTAATCCAACAGAGAACGCCATCACCTGGTCACAGGGGACGTGGATCAAATTTGTACTGAGCAGGGATTTGCGAGCACACAGCTCCACTATTTGTGAACACGTGCACCAGAGGATTCAAGGGCAGCTACTCAGCACTGGGTCAAGAGACCCCAGCAAGTGGCAGGAGACCAGCACCCTTCCACAACAGCACATACAGCCCACTCAGGCTGCTGCAGGGCATTTCCACTAGCATTAGAGGCTCACATTCACGTTAGTGCCACCCCTGTGTCTCAGCTCTAAGCACCGCTGCTCTGCACGAAACATCAAATGCTCTTCAAAAACCAGTTTAGGCAGCTGCTGTCCTGCAACTCTCTGCTCAAAATCCCCATTTACCCAAAAGCCTGAGGCAGCCAAGAGGGCGCCAATAAATTCATACGCACTGCTCACTCACTTGCATCTTTAAATAATTATCAAAATGTTTATTTTTATATATTGCTAGTTCATATGCCCAGATCCCCCCATTTTCTTACACTACAACCAGACAGTAGGTAACTACTACAACACAAACAAATTACACTTGTCATTTGAAGACTGCAGGACAGAGAGCAAGGCGATACCAACAGGGCAGGCTGATCCATCACAGGAGGATTACTTCCAATTTCCACATTTACAAGAGATCTGGAGGAGTTTGTTAGGGAAAAAGGTACACAGGAAAAGGAAAAATGCTTCTCAGAAATCCAAAAGAAAGAAAAGGCAGCACCCAAGATGTGACTGGGAATGTCAGAATGAGTGTCACAACAACTGGCAGCTGCCAATTTCTGGAAGCAGCTCTTGGAATTTAAAAGTTATTCTTGTTCCCATGTGAATAGTCTCTTTCTAAAAAATGGGAGCATTAAATTAGTCCGATATGTCTGATGACTAACAGCTACAGTTTGGTATGTGCAGCTATTCTGCACGACAGGCATCCTTTTTAAGCTCTTAGATTGCCCTCAATTAATTAACAGCCAAAAGTCCCAACTGCTTCCTCTTCTGGGAAAACACAAGGGCACAGATACATGGAGAAGAATCTCTCAAAAGATTTTTGTGCAGGCAATAGGCTGACTGACCGCCTTGTCCTTCTGCCTGTGAAACAGGAGAGTCTCCAGTCAGGCTAGAAGTCCTCACCCCACCTCCTGTCCCCATCCCAGCGTACTGCCCGGAGGCCACAGTTACTAGACTCAAACAGCTGGCTGGACAAAACCTGAGTGTGCTGGTGTTACAGAAAAATCAAGGCAATGGTAGAAAAGTAGACCAATGCACCAGTAATCAAAAGGGCAAATATAATGATTCACGTAACTGCACTCTGACTAATCTTACATCCATTTCAGTGGGGAAAACGGAAAAAAAATGTACACTATTCGCTGGTAACGTAGTAAAATAACAGGAATACAACAGATACTCATCAAGGCTTTTTGAGCTACAAAAGCCAGAACATTTTCATCAATAACCTGGAAGTAAAAAATAAAATCACTGCTGATAACATATGTCTCATACAATTAAAAAAATTGATAGAGTGAAGAATACATTTTATCCTTGAGGGTTGCCAGTGATTTTTTCCTCATCAAAAACAGAAGTAAGAGACTGCTGGATCATAGCATTTTCCTTCCCAAGGAGATGAGCCAGGCTACCCAGGCAGGGAGAAGCATCTCCCTGCAGGCCAAATTGGACAAACTCTCTGCTTTGAAACAGGTCAGATTTTGAACAGATATTGATGGTGATTAATGTCTGCCACCAATTACTAATGAAAGTGGTGGCACCTCCACCTGCTGAAATCTCATAAATAAAACTGGATGCCTTTCAGAAAGATATGATTTACCAGAAAAAAGACAGAGATCTCACAACAGCAACCAAGCAGTCAGATTCCGAGAGATGTCTAGATGATTTAATGATCCCTTTGAACCCGAAACTTCACAAACCTGAGTGTCAGGATAGACTTCAGAGACAGAAGCATGCAGACTTCTAATAAGCAAACCAAGAGACTTTTACTCAAGGCACTCAAGAACAAATTTCAGTTTTCTCTTGAAGGCTATGTCTACTCTTGACAGGCAGGGATGACTTTAGCACAGACATATCCACTGCTACTCCATCCAGCCTGTCAGCATTCTCTAGACAGAACCAAGGACTCTGCTGAGCTCCTCAGTCAAAGATTGAACTTGCTCCAGCTCCCATGCCAACCCCATTCCTCTCTGCAACATACATGGAGCCATGCAATGCCAATCTTGAAGCTATGGCAACAGTGGACTCACAGTTGAGGACACCTTGAGCTGGCCACAGCTCTGCAGCAGATATGCCCAGATCTCTTCTTCTAAAAGAAGAAGCTGCTCCCTCCCTTCCTCCTACATAAAGGGACCTCTTAAGCTCCAAAATCAGATTTTTTTGAAGACGCACTAGAATAGGTAACTTTTCTTGTTAGAAAACAAAACATAGCATAAGAAAGCGTTGACAGAAGAGGATTTGTCAACAAATCTCCCCCTTGCCTATTGTGCCCGTGCACAAGTCTTTTTTCCAACTCAGCCACCTCTTTAAAGCAATCATAACAGGAACAAAGCAGCCACACAAGTACCATCTTTCTTGATTCCCTGCCAAGAGAGACACAAGTTCAAGGGAGGCAACAAACGAATTCCTCAACATGTACAATTTACAGAGAACCAAAATAACATGAGTTCTCAGCCAACTGCAAGGCAAGAAGCACAGGGCAGATGCTCTGGTGCAGATGTTAGCCCGAGCTACACAACAAAAATGAAGCTCATGTGGTTCTAGCTAAGTGACGGCAACCTTAAGACTAACCCTATGGGATCCACCCTTGACAACAAAGAAGTCTAAAACCAACTATGTTAACAATACAGACCCATCTCCTTTTAGTAGCTTTGAAGAAAGCTGCTAACACCAACCAAACACAACAAAGGTCAGCTCATCAAAATAACACCTGTAAAGGTTTTCAAACAGCAGCCTCATAACAATCTACCAATGGTCATGAGCCCCATGAAGGAAAAATGAGATGGCCCGAAAATATAAATGAGAGGTTTCATTTGCAGAACTAAACACTACGTTTTCTGCTCCTCTAGATACATGCTCTACACGTTCTGCTCCTCCAGATAACAGATACCTGGTGCTCAGAAAAGAAAGCCGCTTACTCCTTTAGAGACACAATTTGGAAGGAAACATCAGGAAAGAAACACTGTCCCTGCCAGAGCGAGGGTGGCACTGAATGCCAGCAGCAGTGCAGAATCTACCTACTGACAAAGTGAAATTGCTTATGCAACCATGCTGCCAGGAAGCACCTGCAGTCGATTTCATCCTGTGGACAGTGGGCTGTGAGCAAACAGAATGCAAGTAACTCGCTGTACGTTACCCAGGAGGCCTGCTAGAGTCCGCATGTCCTTCTCCATCAGTGTGTACATCTCCTCCTCCGAGAAGCGGCCAATGCCATGGCCATACATCTCCCGCTTCACGATCCCTTTGGTCAGATGGCAGAAGATCCACTTCAGCAAATCACTGAAGGGGCCAAAAAGCGAAACCATCTTTCGCGTCTCATGAAGATTTTCCACCCATTGGCAATAAGCTAAAGTCCTAAAAGGATGCAAAAATAAGTTATAGCGGTGCAATACAAAATGCAGTGCCAACAGTACCAAAACAATTTACTAGCTAAAGATGACTGAATGCACAGACCTGGGGAAAGCAACAACAGCAAGACAGCCCACAAAGAAACCCATCTTTCCCACCAACCTGCTCCCCTTGCTTTCCTTACTGCTGAAACTCAGCCAAGCAGTAACTTTGCCCCAACATAAATACCGTAGCAGTCGTTTCTTCAGAAGATCTCTGCTGTCCTCTGAAACTAACAATGACACAGTCTTTTACAAATAACATATAAAAAGGAAAAGGTGGTGGTTATCGGCTTAGTTTTCTCGTGGGTTTTTTCCTCTTCAAAACGTTGATTTTATGAGAGACATGTTTCTTAAGGACTCTGATCTATTTTGGGCTGTACTACAGCTCTATCAAATGGCAAATACATTATTTTGAAAGGTCTTTTTATTAAAAAATTGTCTTAACAGCTGAAATTTTTTTCCTGCATGAATTTTTTTCTTTACTAATATTGTAGAAAAACAAAAAACTGATTTGTTACTGTCACTACTCAAGAAACCTACCAAAAAGTAAACATTAACTTTTTTAATATCTAGCATCTTCTGATATTATGAAGAAACCAAGACGACCATATGATTTTTGTCACCAAGTCCAACGGCTGTTGGAAAAACGGCTAAAGACACCTCAAAGTAGACATGTTAAACCATATGAAGCCAACAGAGTCTCAGAAACACCGGGAGGTGATACCTATATTCCATTATCTTTGCAAAAATTTCCAAACTGAAAAGTCTGAAAGTGGGTTTACGTATTCGAGATTGTATGAAAATGGGTTCATGGAGACAAGATAAACTAGTGAAGCTAGATTGAAAAGCTGAAATATCAAAAGTTGCAAGTCCACACATGTAATTATATTAAATATTAACTTAATAACCAAAGGTTCCATTTCCAGCATGATCAGCACTCTTTTTTTTTTTTTAGTTTGGAGTATCTCTTCAGTTTTACCATTGCACGTAATTTCCTTAGTGCTAATATGGATTGCCTAATTCAAGAAAGAAAAAAAATAAATAACCAAGCAGTATCTCCTGGAGAACTCCTGTGGATTTTTTTTTAATGTACACTTTACACTTTATCAAGCTCCTCTATGTCACGAACAGAAGCTGAATTCAGCAGTACTGTCAGGGAACAAGTATTTTTACACCATGAAAATGTTCTAATCTTAGTTTCCACTGATTCTCTAATTGAATTACTAATAACATAAGGTAAACGGAGGATGTTTGGCATAACAGCTTAAAAAAAAATCCTCATACAGCTCAAATTTAAAATGCTCTCAGAGTAGGTGAAAGACATTTTAATTCTATTAGAAATTGCCCACGGCAGGACAATGCTTTCTGCTCTAACTGATTTCACTGAAGTCAGTAACAGTGACGCATGCGCAGCTTTTGCTGCAAATGCACGAACAGTGAGGAACAAATATGCACCTGCGCCTGCTCCTGCCACGACTCCAATGGCTTTTGTCCTCAGCAGGTTTCTCCACATCCTCCTGCACTATATTAATATGACAAAAGCATCCCGTTGACATTTCACACGCTTCAGTATCTCTCTTCAAAAAGGGGTGTTCTGCACAATCCTTGTTTTTCAAAATGGGTGGATCAACTTAAGTCATTGGGCTGGTTTCAGGACAGAGGGGTTTGAAACAAAACCAGCTTGAGCAGGAGGCACCAGCGCAAAAGAGAAAACGTGAAGCCAGCAAGGGCAACAGCTAGTGAAACCCCAGAAGCAGGAACTGTGGCGAGAAGATGTGGTGCAAGACTGGCCTTGCCCCAGGAACAAAGGTAAAATAGGATTTAAGGATGGAAGGAAAATGGGGCTGAAAGTATATGGGCATTCCACAGAGCAGAACATTTCAGTAGTCGTGTTTCACAGGCCTGGGAAAAGACAAGGTTTCTTGGGCTGGTACAGCTCTGAAGAGGAAGAAAAAATGTGGTCTTGATGCATCTGCTGGGAAATAATTGCAAGTACTACCCATATCTCTAAGTTATTTACTACTTGAATAAGGTAAGAAAAACATGCTCTCTGAGAACACTGCTCTGTGTCTTGCTGAAAAGACCCTCCTTCCCCAGCACGGACCTGACCAGCTTCACCCGGCAACTCTGCAACAGCACTTGGTTGCTTTAGAACAGGCCTGGCAACAAAGGGACAACAAGAAAAAGGAACATTTTTTAAAAGTTGCACAAGACTAACTCGGCCCTACAGACTTCATCACTCTTGCTCACTCCAACCACACCAGCGAGCTGGCATCACACCAAGAATGATCAACCATGTCCAGGATGGCTTTAATATCATGAGACAGACAGGATGAACAAGGTTTCCTACAAAGCTAATTCACCTATACTTCAAGGCCAAAATACATTTTCTTAGCGCTCAGTAGCACTGTGGGGGAGAAGGTCTTTGCATCTGGAAGAGGCAGAAAGCGTTTAACAATGAGGACGGCAACACAGGAAGAGCAGAACTCCACAGCATTTAGGGAGTTCTGCTTAGGCTAAACCGTCAAGTGCAATCTTAAAACATCTGCTTGTCACTTTGAACAAGTAAAGTCGTCACATGTCCCAAATCTCACATGTACATGGGCAATGAAGGCAGCTAAACAGACAACCACAGAGCGTACTCCTAAAATTTTATGGTTCTGAGCATGCAAAAACAAAGAAAAAAGCAATCTCAGATTCAGAGAGACAGTTAAAAGCACTTTTAAAACTGGCTTTACAAGCAATTTGAAGGTTCATTAACCTGTGCTTCCTATCAAAACACGCTCCTCTGCATTTAACACCATCCCTCTGCTCACATACTGGAGTATTACCAACCTTACAAAAGGTTAGAAAATGACAGAAATCAGGTAACCTGCTTCAGCGTAACTATTCGTTTTAAACTACAGTTAGTATTTACAGGGTGATATAATTGTTTTAAACATTGGCCTGAACTGAGCATTTTGGGAAACATTAACACTCCAAACTGTGCCAGCAGATCTGTGCAAATCTTAGCGTATAAATAAAACAATAACGCGTTAAAGAACAGTGCTGCAGGGGTGAAGCAAATCTTAAGTCTAAAGGTAACAGTAGCTCTGGCCTCAATACATAAACCAGAAGCGGAGACGAAGAAAGTGACTCATCAACAGCAGCTTGCCAGATTATCCCCAAACTGTCTGAACACCAAGACAAGGGGGAGGTGTTCACAAAAATGCTAACTGGGGGTTACTTTTTCTATCCAAACCTGTGCAAACTGGAATCTCTTGATATTCAACACGATCACAACAAATTCATTCCACAGTCTGCTGTGTAACTTCCCAGAGCAGCTGGCTTTTAAGCCACTGGAGGCACTCAAGCCTCATCCTGGTCAGCAGCGGGAGAGATGTCACTTTTACAATTGGCTTGTATTTAAATGTATTTATATTATAAATATATTTTATGTTTAATACACTGCAAGTGTTAATACTGACCCAAGTCAGACTCATTTGTACCCTCATACCATGCTTTTCCGGTACTTCAAGGACTCATCACATACATAATGTTTACATTACGCGGACTTCTTGACAGACAAAGCAAGAAATGAGTTCACTATGTAAATGTGTGTATATACACACACACTCACAAATTGGGAAGGTGGTCTTTAATAATACAGCTAAACCCATCTAATGGGTTAGTTTGGTTAAGCTGCATATTCAAGGCTTTAGGTTCTCACTAAGCACATTAGTGCCACCAATCTGAGATCCCTTTCCTGAGATTAAAGTGTCAGAGAGCACCTCACAGCAACTGCTAGCCCTCCAGGCGCCAGGAGCTGCCTGGCTTGAATGTCGTGTGGCCCAGCCCAGCATGCCAGCGCCAGAAGGATGTGAGAATCAGACGTCCTCCACCCATCTCACACAGAGGTCCAATCCCATGAACATGCTGGAGCTACGCCAAAAACTCAGCGCATCCTGAAGGTGGCTGTGGGTGCCCCACTGGTTTCTGAGGGCTCACAGGTTGCTGCAGGCAATAGAGGTGACCCAGGGCAAGCCTTCAGCAGATTACAGAGGTCTGCACCAGCTCCAGGACCTGGGGCCACAGCCACAAAACCAGTCCCCTCCACCTCTTCCCTGTTGACTTGGCCCAACACCCATTCTGGTAGCAGGCTTTCCTTCTTTTGCCAATTTAAACATAGCAAAAGCCTAATAGTTATAACATTCTCCAAGGAAAGCTCCAGCACCAGCTCCAAATCAGCCTTGTGCATCTCAGAGAGCAGCTCTAATCGCAGCACTGAAACGGGCATGCTCACTCGTTTGCTGTCTTTCTGCCTGACCCTTGCCAGGTATCACAGCCTGGGGCAGTGGCAGGGTGTCTAGAGGCTGAGGGTCAGAACAGCCCCACATTGCTGTCAAATCCAGCCAGAGCAGCAATTTCAACCTGTAAGAGGCACTAATTGGTAAAGATGGGCAATTACCTCGGTAAAAGCAAACCATTTCTGGAGGAGACGCTGAGCACCCACCAGGATTAGCCCCAGCCAGAGACAGCACACCACAGGATGTACTTTGCCACTTCGTTCGATAAATGTACTACAGGATTACTTATTTATGATGAAGCTACTTTGCATGCTGCTGGCAATGAAAGAGTATGAATCACATTTTATATCACTGCTTTGGAGGCTTGATTTTATAAACCTTACTCTGCAGAAAGGCAACCGCTGTTACAAATTCCTCGCTGCGGGACTCAAGGATGCCATGAACAAACCCTAAGCTTCTTGGGAAGTGGGCAGGTTCAAGGACAGGTGTGAAGGGATCCCACAACCATAGATGTAATGCTGTCAGGGAGAAACACGGTCCTATGGCTGACGCCTCATTTTATTTTGGTGTAACTACAGGATGGCCCAATATCCAGGAATTACAGCAGTAGCACTGCAATGTCTCATAGCTCAGGCTTTGACTGACTAGTACGGAGAACCAGCATGGCATAATCTCACCAACACAGCAAGCCTGTGGTACAGCCACACAGCAGGGACATACAATAAGACGTACAGCTGGATGTTCTACTACACTGCATATACCTTAGGGAAACTCAGCTGTGTGACTAAATAGGAAAGGCTGCAGGGACACACAGCCAGGAAATCACACATCTCTGTTCTTACTTGGTCCAGCTTTGTCCACCCATTTCAGTGCCACCTCCCCAGGTCAGAGCCTGAATTTGCACTGCCTGGGCCCCATACTTCCCTATGTCATGCCCAGTAGTCCCGAGTCAGCTCAGAGAGAGCCTGGAACCACAGACAACAGCTTCACTAAGGAACGCGAGATTTGTAATTGAGACACAAGAGCGGTCTAAGTTTGTCATCAGTAATGTTACCTTTAAAGCAGTTAAGACTATGGACACAGAACAACCAACACTAAGGCAAGGAGATGGAGCATTAAGGGATTAAAAAGCCTCATCTTCCCTTTGGCAGCTATAATAATTGATGGAGGAAAAATAAACCAAAAAAAGAGTTACACTTGCAGGCTATTTGAGTCAGATTTTTGAGCCTATGGCACTGCAGATGGTATAACTGGTAAAGGTCATGCTTCTTGGAAGGCAGGGATTACGTTTCTAAACCGTATCATTTAAATCTGCCTACTGAATACTAAAACTGTTCTCAGGAAACACTAAAAAATACTTGAAGAACTACATATACACATGTTGCTGCTCATCTTTGATCACAAGGTAAAAGGAAAAGCACTTAAACATATTCAATTTAAATCACACATTGTTTCGAAGTAAAAAAGTGTAACACAAATGCAAGACCTAGTACAAGGACTTAAAAATACGCTAGAAAGCAAACTATTGGGAAAAAGCCTTGTGCCTGCCTATGCCAATGCCCACCTGCTACTTCTATGAATCCAGGCTGGAAAGGGCAAGTAAAAGGAACTAAATGTAAACTTGAGTAGGAGGTGAGGGGGGTTTGGAAATCACAGATATTATTTTCAAAAGTGTTGGTAAAACATGTAAGGTACCAGTAACGTTACATTTATGTCTTCCGTTCATACACATGCTTCACCTCCTCAGAATGCTGTGACTAATACTGTATCCTATCAACTGGCAGCGTTGCCAACACTACACATTAACAGGAGCATCCTGTGGTACAGAAAAGGCCATAATCCATACTGTAATCGCACACGCAGATAATTAAAATCAGTAACTGTAAGAACACAATATTCCAGATTCATGCCGAATGCTGGATTTGTTCCCCTCCCCCCCAAACCTCAAAGGTATTCATCCATCTTGATTTTCTGCACTCCATTAACAAGGCTGTTTCTGTACGGCGGTCACAGGAAACAGGACAGAGAAAGAGCCCACTGCCACTGCCTCCTGCAAAGCTGCAGGCAAAGGGCCTGACTCCTTATCTTGCCTGCAAAGCACTACAGTGCTCAGGGGAGGTACCCACAGCGTACACAGGAAGCAGCGGCAGCTTTCTAGGGTGAAGAGAGTTGCAAAATTAGTAAATGGGTACTCAAGCTTTCAGCAAGAGAAAACAAGCGGCCCCGTCTAGGCAGGAGTGCAGGGGCAGACCTGACAGCACAAGAATGCAGTCAGCTTCACCACGCAAGCTTACCAGTAGAAGTGCTCCTCCACCATTCTTGTCACGGCTCTGGAAACAGCTCTTTCATGCGGACCAAGGTGCTTATTTAAATTCACTCCAAGTTTCTCTTCCAAAAAGTCAATAATGAACTCGGTGCCAGACACCTTCTTGTGATTGTATTCAATCCAAGGCATTTTCCCTTGCGGGGAAAGTTTTCCATCAAAATAGTTCTAAGAAAAAAAAGTAATCAAACATACAGACAAAAAAGGCCGTTCAGGTTCTGTTTCAGTAAGATTGAAACTTTTCCAGTATTTTTCTGTGTTTTTAAAGGCAACATTATCCCACAACCTTTTTTTTAAATTAATACTCCAGACTAGTGGTAGCTGTTCAACTCCAGCAACAGCTTTACCCTACATGACAATTCAGATAAAATGATTTCCAGGTCCTGCAAGGCGTTACACGCTTTTATGTTGGATAAGTACCTGGGTTATTTAAGAGTTGGAGATGCTGAGACCTCCTGGAAGATTGGGACCATTATTCTAAACAAGTTTTTAATCACAGGACTCACAACTGAATTTGGTTCTTGCATAGAGCAGCACCTTTCATGTCAGAAGTACTTTATAAAGATTAATTCACAGTCCATCTCAAATAGCTGCATTACCTCCAAGGATAAAATACACACAATCACAAGCATATAATGAAAGGTGGATCACTCCCTCACTGAGCAGGAGGGAAATATGCTTCTACATATGCTCTGCAACTACCTAACTTAGAAATCGCATACATTTGCAGACACACTTGTTACAATCGGGTCTCCAAGAGCCCAGCACGCCAGTGCATCACTGAATACTGATACATCTGCTCAGCATAGCACTCATGCAGAAGTAGGAACATATTTTCCCCATTTTACAGTTGGAGAAGGTGAAACACAGAGATTACAGAATTTGTCTCATCTGACAAACACAAGACGAAATGCTGGCTGCCAAAACGTGATCGGACATTTGACTTCAATTCTCTCTTATTCCCAAAGTCAGAGATACAAGGCAGAACTTTCTTCCTATCTTGTGATTCCCATCCTCACGTCCTGTTATTTTGTGATAGAGAAATCCCAGCTCAGAAAGCCCAACCATAAAAGCTCACAACAAAGGCTCTGCACTCAGCCTTTGGCAGCCATCCTAAGCCTTTCGGGATGCAGCTCCTAATTGCTGGAGGTTTAGGGTTAGCAGTTCCGGACTGACCTGCATGGGTCTCAAGTATTTACCCATCTTGAATCCACTAAAGATGGATTAAGGTCCTCTCACAGCAAGAAGCATACCCCAGAACACGCCTCCAGCTCAGCCTGACAGCACGGCATCCTGGCTGCTGCTCAAAACGTGGATGTGCAACGCACTAAGAATGCACGGCCATTCCTGGAGGCTCTTCCCTTGTGGATGAGAACAGACAAAAGGGGTAATGCTGCTGGGAAAACAATGCCTTCTGACTGCAGCCTTTCCTGGGATTTCTGCCCAAACACACAGCACGGCAGAGACACCGGATTATATAATGTCTCATCTCCTGCATCCCTGTGTAAGTGAACAAAGCAACTGAATCCACACTGCTTGCATATGTGGGTGACATGGGGGTTATTACTCTAGGCCATGGGAGAAACCCTAAAACTGCTGAACCTGTGAAACCTGAAAGGAGAGCACTGCCCCATCCTTCCCCCTTCCAGATCTTTCCTTCATCAAAAAGGCTCTTTGAGCACTCAGACTGACTGATAGGTCTTTGCAATTCTTCATTACGAATTTAATACAGAATCACAGGCTTTTTCTGGAACTACATAGTAAGTCTATACAGCACTGAGCATTGCCAGCTTAATCTTCATTAAGCCCTTTCAGTATGAGATTTTCCCTTCTTATGCACAAACATTGATGCTTTTTGCAGAAACTGCTAGACTTGGAAGATGCTTTTATCACATATTGCAATTACTGTAGTCCTTATCATGTGCAACCCAGAAAAAAAAAGAGTTCTTATTTTTCATCTGCACCTCTCTTCCAGCACATACATACATATAATGTATATAAATACATTGTGTGAAAACTTCAGTACTGCATTAATATTACAGTCTCAGAAACACAAATGAGAGCTAAGTTCTTACAGGAAAGTTAGTTTAGGTAAAATTAAAGCCCTCTCAGTATTTTCATGTTTCATTACAAACAGTTTATCAAACAAAATAGGTAACATCTTTTGATGACCTGAGAAAACCTTAGTCTCTTGACAAATACAGACATATTGTTCCTGTATCCACTGTTCTGAAATGGGTATTTTTAGGTTTGAAACCTCAGTATCCTTATGGCTGCTACTAATTGCCATCAAATATTTATCAATTTTCCACTTAAAAACTCTTCCAGCTGCAAAGCATGGAAAAGCTATGGTACCATCATTAAAAAACCAAAAACAACCAAAGAAAATATCCCCTGATATCTCATACTACATTTAACTGAACTGCAGCCTGCAAAGCAACAATAACAAGAGCTCCCCAGTACCTCTGTTATAGAGGAGTCTGTAAACAGAAAGGCACAGGACACTTCTCAGGTAATTCTGTAGTACTATCCAGAAGAAATTAGGTTTCACATTTTCAATTACTGCTGCTTGTGCTTTTACTTTTACTCATGTCTCTTCCCAAGGAGGCCACCATCTTCAAAGACCAGGCATGCAAACAGCTAAGAATCTGCTGTGCTGATTCTTAGCGGGCTACAGAAAGGCTCAGCCCTTAGTATTCACAAGGGAATCACAAGATCTCCACGCCACCCAGAATGGGCTCCTTCAAAGCAAGCTTTATCACGAAAAGCATCAAACATTTTGAAAAAACAGCGAGATAATATGACAGCCCAGCTAGGGTGGGGCTGGCAGAATTATTTTTGATGGAGAACTTATACCTAGAAAGGTAGCTTCAAGAAAACGTAAGCATGTTACAAGAACACATCTGTTGGGAGGAATTCAGACGAGAGTAAGGCAGGAATGTCACCCAATTCCACTTCTAACATGCCATTAAAGCATGTTATTCAGCACAATATTCAACGGTCCAATAGATTGTAATAAAGTATAAACATAAAGAATTGAAAGCATAAAAGCAGTCTGACCACGCTGCTGCATTTCCTCCACTCTGTTCCACAACCCTCACTTGGAAGCATCCCCTCCCCAGGCAGGTCACGACTACAGCAAGTTTCCAGAGGCAAGCCCCAGCACCAGCTGCCACCGGAACTGGTGCCATCAATTCTCCATCACGGTCCCTCCGGCATGCAGGGAAGTAAGGCATTTCCTCCTGCACTGGGCCATACCCCACCACACACCCACCCCACTGCCTGTCGGAGGGGGTCATCAGATGTCTGTCACCTACACTGTCCTACAGGTAACACGGCCACAAGAGAACAAAATAAAGTCTCCAGGTAGTCCGAGTATAGGAAGCTTCAGAACTCCAGCTGAGAATGGCATTGTCTGCCAGCTCCCTGCTACTACCTCTTATTCCCTGCCACTTAATCCCACCATGGCATCAATACCTTTCTTCACTCGCCAACGACAAACGCAGCATCATACTCCTAACACAAGGACAGAAACAGAATCGGCCTCTTCCAGAAAAAAAATGTGCACTTAGCTCCAACCAAACTTACCTCTAAAACCCTGCAGAGGGTCAGTAACCCTACAAACACCTTGAGCACATAAAAGCCAGCACGGATAAAAGCAGCAACTCAGCAGTCCCAGCACCCATGGGACCCATTCTTGCTCCTGCAGTGTGGCACATGGAGCATCTGGGGAACCGAGGTGGGTTACAACCAAATAAACTAAACCTTCACAGCTTCAGCTGAGCCAACTGTGGCCCAGCCTGGTCTGGCATAGAAAAGCACATGCAAGAGGGAGTTGCTGAAGGCAGGGCTGTTGTTTTTGGTGGTTCTGCTGACCCATGCCAGCTTAGTGTACTCATAGCTAGTGAGCAGGGATAGGGAGAGATGCAAACTCCAAAAAGCAATGCTGACCCTCAGTACAGAAAATAAAGAGGAGAGGACAACCCTCTGGAAATCCCTCTCTGAGAAGCTGAGTGACCCACTTCTGTCCAGCCCTAGCTGTCCAAACAACTCCATCCTGAGTGACACAAATGCACAGTGTTATCTTTAAGAAGCAACCATATCTTATGACAACCATCTTTCATATTGAAGCTTTCTTTAACTGTTCAACAGAGTAATTTGGATCACTGCGAACCTCTGAACTGCACCAACTGCCAATAAAAAGAAAAAACTGCAATAGAAAGAAAACAGATCCCATCAAAATAGTTTTCCCTTCCAAGGTGCAATTTCTACCCAAATTACTCTGGGTGAAGAAGCGATGTGCGCCAAGTCCTCCTGCTCCAATACACATTCAAATTTCAGTATCTTGCGGGTTCTGTAAACCTAAATGAGGAAAATACATCCCACAGGATGAAAATCTCCCTCTTTAACACACTGAAGTACCTGATTCAAGTACCATTAAATCTCAAGATAATGAACATTAAACTCAAGCTTTTAAAATACTTAAGCACTTTCAGTGTAAATGAGTTTAATCACATACAAAGCCAAATGAATAGCAACCACAAACATGTAAAAAAGAAAAAAAGTTGTAATATTTTCCTCTGTAAAACACTGGACATAAACAAAGCATTCTTTCAAACACCTTGGTATGCAGCAGTAAAAAGTGACTTGAACCCATGTGGGTGAGCGTGCAACTTACCCCCAGCTCAGTCTCCTTGAGACAAAAATGATGCCAAATTTATATTATTTGGGGGGAAAAAAAAAAAGACATTTCTGCTATCCAAGATCCTCTCTACACTTATCACTGCTGTTGTATCGTCTTAAATGCACTCAGTGCTTTACACAAATGGGAAAGAAACCCATCCAACGTTTCCAAGAGCCTGTGTGCTGTACAGCTTGCCAACACCACAACAAGGCGTACGCCACACTCGCAGCATTACAACTAAACCCTGATGCTAACGGGCAAGACTGCTCGGTTCAAATGTCTGCTCTCCTGCCTTCCATTTGCCAGAGTAGCTCGGGCTTCATCACGAGGCAAGATGGCATGGGACGCACCCAGCCACAAAGAAGGAGCAGTACTCCACGACCTCTAAACGCAATCCTGCCTCCCTTCGCTGAAGGGGAAGCACTGGTGATGGGAGGTGAAGCAAAAGGCAAGCACGTCTTCCCAGGACAGCTCCAGAGAGAAACTCTCCAGGAACACAAGAAGCTGCAGCTGTCTGATCTTGATGTCTTTATCATGGTGAAAGTCAAAGACCAAATAATGTTATGGTTTAGTTTTCAGGTGTTATTTAACATTATATAAACTCCAGACTACTCTCCACTCCAGCATTTCCAGCCAGGTTAGCTTCTACCATTTATTTACCTTTGCCAGTTAAATCTAGAGCTGTTCCAGATCATGTTATTCAAGTCCTATCTTTAAAAGCTATACACCAAATTTAACCGAAGACATAGAAGTGTTGGTGCACCCACCTCGTTGTAGGTGTATGTTTACATCTCCCAGGGTGAGACAGATGGGGAGGGAGGAGAGACAGGATGCCTACTTGCTATTTCAAGCAATTACAGCGAGCTACGATGTAAAGGAAAACTGTACGATGTACCTGGTAGGGTAAATCAGCCATCCTCAAGTAAGTTTCCATTTTCAGACAGAATGGAGATAAACTTGGAACACCATTGGTAGGCCTTGAAAACTGATGCAGTATGATAGCATCTTTTGAATCAAGCTCTTGCTCTTTCCTGTCAAAACCAAAATGGAATTAAAAAAAAAAATCAAACGAACCGGTGTACATGACACATCAGCACATTAAATAGAAAAAGGAGAAATCTTGGCCGAGGCAACACACACAATGGACTGCTGCAGGCTTCTGACTGATGGGATCCAGAGCCAGCGAGGAGCCCTCTGGCC
>NW_010417374.1:14734-15660 GCF_000710305.1 Buceros rhinoceros silvestris | reverse complement strand
GGCCCGCGCCAGCCCGGCCGACACCGGCTCATCGCCACGGGGAGGTTTCCGAGGCACAACCCTGCGGAAACGGGGGCAAACAAGAGGTCCCAGGGGAACCCTCAGCTCAGCACGGGGAGCCTTGTCACTGCAGCCCCCAGATCCTTCCTTGCACCATCTGATCCATCTCAGAGACAAGAGCTGTGCTCACACACAGCCCTGCCCTGCTCAGGAACACACTATTTTTGCTGCACACATTCATAAAAGAGATGTTTCCAGGCCCTGCAGTCCCCTGCTCTTAAATAGACCGAGGCAGCTACAACGGCTCCGAGTTAAAATGTCAATTACTTTAACCAGATTATTAGGAAAAACAAAGTCAGTGCGCGCACGGCACAGCTGGGCCCCCGGCACCGGAGTGGGCAGTAACAACGAGTCCTTGTTTGATGAGATGAACCCTGCCGAGAGCTGTCACAGCCGGGCAAAGCTGTCCCTGCGGAGGGGGAGAGGCCGAAGCCCCGCCAACGCTCCAGGAGCCGCTCCGGCCTGACGCAGCTTGTTTCGCCCACGGGACCATCTCTCAACGTCCTCGGCCTTTAAAGTCAGTAAGTGACCGGCTTACGAGGAGCAAAAGGCATCCGAGAGCCCCAGTCAGCTGTTTACTGTCCTCAGAAACGGGAGCTGGCCCTGTCTGGGAATTAACTGTCACATAAACAGGATGCGGACTGGGCTGGGGCTCGTGCTCTTACTGGTCGGCACCTCCACTCCCCTGAGCAGGGAGCTGGGAAACGCCCGAGCAACACCGAGCAGCACGGAGAGTTTCTTTAACAAAGGAATAAGAACAAGGGAAGCGAGGCTGAGTTCCACAAATAGATCAGCTTCCTGCCGGCGCTGCCAGAAGGCAGCGGGGTTTTCAGTCAAGTGGCTCTTTGCCCTGCGCTCCAGCGAAG
>NW_010417374.1:14231-14656 GCF_000710305.1 Buceros rhinoceros silvestris | reverse complement strand
TCAGTCAAGTGGCTCTTTGCCCTGCGCTCCGGCGAAGTGCGGGTGTCAGATCCCAGCTAAAAAAGAACAGGAGCTGCCTCTCACCTGACATACTTGGAGAGCGGAGGCTTCAGGCTGTGCGTGGTCGATATCCCCGAGGAGATGTACCTGTCTCTTCTCCTCTCGATCCGGCGCACGTTCACAAAGTCCCTGAGCAATCAGTCAAGTGGCTCTTTGCCCTGCGCTCCGGCGAAGTGCGGGTGTCAGATCCCAGCTAAAAAAGAACAGGAGCTGCCTCTCACCTGACATACTTGGAGAGCGGAGGCTTCAGGCTGTGCGTGGTCGATATCCCCGAGGAGATGTACCTGTCTCTTCTCCTCTCGATCCGGCGCACGTTCACAAAGTCCCTGAGCAAAGAAAAGGTACTGACGGCTTGTAAACCTGCT
>NW_010417374.1:12519-13923 GCF_000710305.1 Buceros rhinoceros silvestris | reverse complement strand
CCAGCCCTTCGGCACGGACGCCGGGGGCTCCCGGCCAGCGGAGAGAGCTGGGGCAGAGCCGGGGCGGAGCGCTCCCACCACAGCCCTGCGCCTCTCTCCGTATCTCAGGAGGGTGTTTAGGGGCTCAGGACAGAACAGACAGGGCAATAAACTGACCTGGGGGAAACGACACCGCCCGCTGCACCAGCTGCCACGTCGTACGAGACGATCGTGTTGTCTTCAACCCGCTGCAAGATCTGGGAGGCGAAAAAAAAAAACCCAAAAGAGAGATTTCCTCGGAGGGTGCCTGCGAGCCTGCACGTGCCAACAGGGCGACACGACCCTCCCCTACAACAGCACCAGGATGCAAAGCAACCAGCGTGTCCTTGGTGGCGGATCCGAGGCTGAGGGGGATGAGCTCTTCAGCAGTCCCCTGCCTTTCGGGGGGGCCCAGGCTCAGAACGCCCAAACCCTCCCAAGGAAAAGCCGGCGTAGCTCAGGCACTGGCCCATCTCCCTGCCCACCTCGTGGGCTTTTGGACTGGCACATGCCTGCAGCTGGCTAACGCCGAGCGTTCGGATCGTACGGATGAGCAGCGGAGATTTAACGCCTCAGCGCCTCGGATCCAGCTAAGCTCCAGGAGGACCTGGGCACCGCCGACAGCCGGTGTTGGAGAGGGAAGCTCCAACTCTCCGCTCCAAGGAGCTCCTGTGATTAAGCCATCTTTGTCCAGCACGCTCACCTGGCAAGCTGCCACTGTTCTGTTCCACAGGATCATCTTCTCAGGCTGGAGAATAACCTCCTGGTAAACCACTTCAGCAGAGCACTGCAGGAAAGCCTGAGGACAGAGCCAGAGCAGTGAGCCAGACCCCCGCCCCGCTCTGCTACGGTGGTTTTTTTAAGGAACATGGGGCAGATTGTGAAGAACAACTGGGATAATAGAGGAGGGAAGCAGCGAGGCTGGCGCAAGCACAAAGCCAAGGCTGTCGCCCCTCTGCTCTCACTCCCAGGGCACACACGGAGTCGGGGAGGACAGACCAGACCTCGGGTTTCTGCTGCCTGCTGAGGTCCGTGATGGTGTAAGAGAGGAGAAACGACAGACAGACCTTGGGGCTGACTGAGGCTGGCTCCTCTCCCACCCTCACCCCACTTTTACCAGCAGTTCTGCATCAGGGGGTCACTGAAAAGCTCTTCTGAGCTCCAGCCCAGACACCACTCATTCCTCCCCGTCCCCATGGGACGGGGGATCTTTAGAGGCAAACGGTTAACGCGGTAAAGTGGGACCATCCAGCTCTTCCTCCGAGCACAGAGCTGCTCCATCGGCAGCTCCTGCCAGCGAGGCAACATATGCACTGGAACAAAGAAAAGCCACCGCAGCACCGATGCTTCATTAAAGCGTGGTTTACAGCCAAGCCACTCCAGCGA
>NW_010417374.1:9943-12430 GCF_000710305.1 Buceros rhinoceros silvestris | reverse complement strand
CCTCAAGCGAGGGGTCACAGAGCACGGCTCTGCCGAGCAGCTCTGCTCGATGCCAGGCAGCAGCAGACGCACACTCAGCCCTGGTCTTGCTGGCAATTAGTTCCAATTAGCCTCCTTGGTCAGATTAGTCCTAGATGCTGGGGTTGGAAGCGAGTCTTGCAGTCACCTGCTCCCAATTCTACCAGCAGAGACTGGGGGCCGGCATATTTGCCGGGGAGTTTGTCTGCCAGCCAAGGGGCTTTCCTGGAGAGACTCCCCAGAGCGTGCAGTTCATCTGTCTCGAGCAGCCTGTGCTTTGCAGCCCGACCTGTCCTGCCAGGGCCGGGAAAGGGCGTGAAAGCTGAGCCGTGGCTCTTGGCCTGTACCACAGTGACTGAGGAAGCGCTCCAGGACAGTCCTTACCTTTAAAATAAAGGTCTTGCCGTGAAACGGTATTTCAAAAGTGTAAACAACGTCACCAAAGTCCTGTGCAAGAAATAAGAAAGTTGTGTTTACTTTAGCGAAATAAATCGCTTCTCTCCGGGGTGGCCTGCAAATGCCATGGCTGCAGGGGCCGTCCTGCCTCCCGTGTCCTTCTGAACGACCCTCCCAGCCCTCAAACGTCCCCCCGCCACAGGCAGTGACCCCAGCACCCAGCACGTTTCAGATGCACATGCACAGATTTCCATAAACAAAACAATACCCAGAGTGGCAGCAGTGATGAGACAGAAAAAGAATCCGCCCCGTGCCAGCCTGCAAACTCACGTCAAGGTCAAATTCTCTTTGCTGCCAGCACCGGGGCAGGAGAACGGGGCTGGTCTGCCAACACTGCTGTTGTTACCTACCTCTGAGGAGAGACTCCCCGGAGGGGCGAGGGATGGGCAGATGATAACCTTTCATCATCAGCCCTGTGTTAAACCCCGATGAGGCTATTTAAATCCATCCCCCTTTGGATAAAGAAAACAATCTGCCCAGCTAGTTTGGCATCAGACAATGGATCACTTGACGGGGGAATCTGAACCGCCAGATGAGACTGCAGTTTGCAGGACTCTCACCCCAGTCGCGTTGTGAGCTCACAAGCAGAAAGGACGGTTGGTTTTAGGGGGCAGAGACGCTGCTACTCTCTCTCCACCCGTCAAGAGAGAGAAAGGAGCTTGAGGTACCCTGGAAAACTCCGCTGTAGCCCAGGGAATGAACCAAGGTGGCAAGGAGAAGGGAAAGGCAGGGCCTGCTTTGTTCTGTGCATCTCCACGCTGCCCGAAGCAAGAGGTGCCACTCGCAGACCCCTCTGGCAAAGCCACAGCCAGGCAGAGCCACCCCCGATTTACACCCCAGCACCCACAAGGCCCCTGTCCTGGGGAAGGGGGGATGCATAGGGCTTTGGGGGTGGGAGAGCAGCCTGTGCCCTACACTCTCCTGCTCCCACGTGGGCCAAAGCTGCCCAGAAAGGCTCGGCTTGGTCTGCCCAGGGTGCTCAAAGGCACCTTGCCGTGGCCACCGCCTCCGCTGCTCTCTCACGCCCACCAAGGTGAGCTGTCCGCCCCTGCCCGTCTGCAGGGAGGAGTGATGGGCTCTCTCCTGTCAAACAGGAAGGCAATTAAACGTCTAATTAAATAAGAGGGGATTTTACATTTAACTGAACTGGAATAGATTCCTAATTCAATCAGGTAATTGTAACGCTTGTTAATTTTTCATGTCGCAAGGAGGTTTCAAAGGCCTCATTTGTCCTCCCGTTTTTGCTAAGCCATCCGTGCTCGCGGCCGGCAGTGCTGGCCGGCAGCTGGGGCGGGGGGACACTTGCATTGTTCTTCTCGAACTTCCAGTTCTCCTCCTGGGCGAGGATTTGGTCCACAACCTCCATGGCGTCTTTGCCTTGCCGGACGTACTCCTTCTCCTAGGAGAGAGGGGACATTCTGTCAGCCTCCAGAGTGCGTGCAGGGCTTCGCACCCCCTCCCAGGGCTGGCAAAGGGGCTATCTCCCACCACCACACCCCAGAAAGGTCTTAACTTGGGTCACAGAGGCCTCATTTTGGAGATCAAGTCACACTCCCCGCTCTGGCTGTGTCTACCGGCTATGGGATGGGCAGAGCTCCCTTCTGGGGCACCAGAACCAGGGCTGAACAGTGGCAGAACCACTTTGAAAAGAGCACAAAGTGCCCAGCCAGGCTTCAGGGGGGCGAGGGGTGGTCGAGGAAATGCCCTTCTTGGAACGTGACCATGTAACCAGGGACCGAGGAGGGAAGGGGAGGGAGGGATGGGCAGGAGGCAGCACTGGAACCACATCCCTGCGGGTGCTGCAGGGGAGAGCACACAGCCCTGGGGAGGGAGTTAACGTCGGGTGTCACCCAACATGATGCCACCAGTCCCGGGGCACAGGGGGAACAGCCTGGTGCCAAGGGGCAGGTGAGCTCCTCGGCCAAATGTCCCTGGAAATGAGGGACGGCAGCCCGCGGTGCTCTGAGGGTACAGCACCCCGAAGGGGCCGCAGGATTGTCCCACAGCCCCCGA
>NW_010417374.1:8457-9857 GCF_000710305.1 Buceros rhinoceros silvestris | reverse complement strand
CAGGATTGTCCCACGGCCCCAGATCAGCCCGAAGCCGGTGGGCAGGGAGAGCCAGCCTCAGGCCACGCTGCCTCTGCTCACCTGAGCTGTCAGCGCCTTCCTCCCCACACCCTCCTCATCCGACTCGTTGTCCGACCCTGGAAGTGCACAGTTAACACACAGTTGATGAAGACCCCCCTCGTACAACCTCCCTTGGACAGACAGTGTCCGATCCCCCTGCCCTATCCAACAGGAACCATCCTGGGGCAGCCCAGCCCGTGCCCCTCCGGCGCTGCTCCGCGAAGGCTGAGCACAGCCCGGGTGTCAGCCACACCGGGACAGCTGCTCCGGCTGACGTCTCCTCGCTCCCAAGCAGGGCAGGCCTCTGGAGCCGGCACGAGGCGGCGTGGTAGTGTCACAGGGCAGTGGCCTACCGCCAGCTCTTATCCTCACCTGCCTGTGGCAACTTGCCCCCGTGCCCTCATGCCCAGGGCCACATTTTTCAAGTACTTTGGCCGTAGCTAAGAGCATTTCACCCTCAGACCACAAAAGGCTCTGGTTTCCCGCAGGGAGGCAGCCAGGCACGCGGGGCTGAGCAGGGTTCTGCTCCGCAGACGGCAGGGAGACGGCGTGGAGTGAGGAGAGCGAAGCCCGATTTGCAGCGTCGGTTCTTGGAGGCTCTGCCACCCACCACTGCCAGGGGCCGGGATAACGAGACAGAGCTCAGGGAGGAGGCGACTGTGGAGGCGAGGAGACCCAGGAGCAGTGTAATGAGAGGAACAAGCTCGGGAAGCGAGGTGACCCAGCTGCCAGGGGGGTGATGGAGAGGGGGGTGGAGCATGTCTTACCTGCGAAGGACTCTGGCGGGGAGTAGAACTGCCCCTCGGAAAGAGCTCTGGGGTAGAGCAGGGGCCCGCGGGAGGCCACAGCCTGTGCTGCCAGGTACCCTGCGAACCAAAGCAGGAGGTTTTACCTAGACAGCATCCAGCACTCCGACACCCAGGGGTCCTGGGGCCCCCCCACCTGACCGCCCAGCAGGTCTTTTCGCACTGACACCAGCCAGCCCACAAGCTTTTCAGCTCCTATTGCCTCATCTTTTGTTTGAGACATTTTATCTGCATGGAGATCAATGGGCTCTTTTGCCTGTCAAATCCAAAGGCGATTAAGCACCTAATTAAATAAGAGCTTCCCCTGGAAGCAATTTGGAACCTGAGCCTAATCCAATAGAGGCATTAAACACTTGATCATTTTTCATCTTAAAGCCTCCTTGCAAGACCCAAACATCCTCTGGTGTTTTCCAGCCTGCCAGGGCACTTCGGATCGAGCCCCGCTTGACAGATCCTCCTCCTTTACGTGCCATTTCCCCGTCCTCTCTGTCGGTTAAGCCTGGGAGAGCGACAGACTCCTTTGGCTGCTCTAGG
>NW_010417374.1:4060-8319 GCF_000710305.1 Buceros rhinoceros silvestris | reverse complement strand
GCTTGCCCTCCTCAAGGAGGGGGCCAGCCACACCAGCCCAGGCTGAGCACCCGCTCCCTCAAAGGGCCCCTGGAAGCTCCAGGTGCCCCTGGGCACAGCGGGGTGATTTCTAAAGCGTTAAGTCAGCCTCGATCTCCATTTCGTCTGACCTCAGTGACCAGGGGCTGTAAAATTTCACACACCATAAGTCAGGCTGTGCCTCTGCGACGTGTGTGTGACTGAAGCCACCCTCTCAGAAAGGTCTCCAGCCCAGACTGAGGACAGACACCCGGAGCTGGGCAGTCCAACAGCCCGCCTGGCTCTCGGCCCACTGTTTCACAACGTTTTCTCCAATGCGGAGGTGAGCTCTGTTTCCAACACGTCTGGCTTCGGGATCCAGACATTGGGAAATTTGGCACGTTTTTTTCTCCACTCAATTAAAAGATGCTTTTTATAATCTGGTATTTTCTTCCCCTGAAGGGACTTATATACCACAACAGAACTGAGTCAGGCACGTACCATCGCAGCCAGCCTGGAGATCACTTCTCCACAAATGTCATATCTGTCCAGGTGCTGCCAAAGCAGCAGAAACCCCAGGCCGGGTAGTGTCATCTGCCAACTCCTACCAGAGAGGAGCAAAATACTCACATCGTTCCTCTTCTGCTTCCTGAGTGAGGACTTTAAAATCCAGGAACCAAGTCTCGAGCCAAGCAATGACAAACGAGACGATAGGGAGTAAATAGCCGAAAGCCCCTTTGGTCAGAAGCTGCGCGGAAGAAAGCAGAAACCACAGGGAGTTCACACCAACGGGAAAACGGCAGCGTCAAGCCATCTCAAAGCAATCCCCCACGAGCCAAGGAAACCAACCTCGGAGAGGATGACCTTCACAATCAGGAAGGCACTGGATACCAATGTAGTGACCTGAAAAATAAATTTACGTCTCTCAGATCCCTGCAGGCTCCAGGCAGAGGGAGAAAACTGAAAACAGGAAAGCGACAATGGCCTCCTTACCGCTATGACCCACCAGTGGCGCAGCCTGACGAGCGCGTAGGCCAGCAGCAACACAAAAAAACGAAAGAAAGCCAAGACCTTTAAAAACAAAAAGCCATCGACACTGGTCACTGCCCTTGTCCCTCTGCCAGGTGCTGGGAGGACGCAGACACAAGCCAGCTCCCCAGGACCTTGTCACCATGGGCTGTGACCCGCCCGGTGTCCCGGAGCCAGGAGAGGCTGCGGGGAGCCCCCAGCCCCGCTGGCATGTGGACCCTCCCTGCCCAGCCCCCCTGAGCTCCAAAGCTGTTCCCTCACCTGCAGCCATCCAGGATACTCACAAATATATCAAAGAAAGAGGTCTTGAACTTGTAGTCGATGATCTCATTCTTCAGGTTCTTCTGAATGCCATCCTTGGTCTGGGGGGGAGAGAGGAAACCAGAGCGTACTGAGTGTACCGAGACGAAACTAATGGCAGGAAGAGGCCAGCCAAGCGGTGCCCGGGGGTTCCCACAGGGTCAGGATCTGCATCAGGTGCACAAACACCTGCCGCGGGATCGCGGGAGGACACCACGGACCCTTCCACCCTCGGTTTCGCACCGAGCAGCAGGCAGCCAGAGCTGGGGCAGCACATGGGTACAATAAACAAATCTAGGTGGGGCTTTCTAAGAGGGAAGAGCCGCTCCTTCGGCTCAGCACACTCAGCGCCACCACAACACAGCGCCCACAGCCTAAAGCCCTTGGTCAGACACCTCCCACTCGTGTCCATTGCTTCCACGCGTGGCTTCAGGTGACAGACTTCGGCTGTGAAGAAAAGGAAAAACCACCAGAAACTGCTGCTCTGGCACCACCAGTAACGCGCTGAACAAAGCGTCTCCCACAGCCCGACCATCAAACCATCTCCTCCGCGAGGGCTCTCGGGGGTCACCAGCAACCGCGTGGAATTTCAGCTGTGATCGTCCCCGTTGTGCAAAGCACCAAGAGGTCCCCGCTCCTCCCTCCCAGGCCAGCCAGCTTCCCACGCTTGCAGCACTGCCCAGCTCCAGGAAACCCGACCGAGGAAGGCAACCAGCAGGCTCCAACGCACCGGCAAAGGGGAAGCAGGAGGGGAGGAGGACGAGGGACATGCACAGACGCAGGGAGACTGCAAGGAAACCTGAACGAGGCAGAACTGCTTCCCCGGGTATTGCAGGGCAGCGTGGAAAAAGCTTGGGGAGCAGCAATCTTGCCTCACCCGGAGACAATCTGGGGCCTGACAGCCCTGGTTCTTTTGACACCGTAAATCCTGGGCTGGGGAGCCTGGAGTGGCTCTTTCTGGGTGGCTCAGGTAACCGGAACAAATGGTTCACCTTTAGGCTATTGGTTTGAGCACAGCCCAGCTGGCCGGGGCCCGGCGCAGGCTGACAGCTGTGTCATGATCCGCGAGGAACAAGTTGGTGGATCTCAGGCCAGTTCTTGGCAGGCTGCTGTCCTGGCAGCCTCTCGTCAGACAGTCCAAGGACAGAAGAGGCAGCCACCGGGAAACGGTCCCTCTGGGTCAGGGCTGGGGCTGAGTGTTTGGGGGGAAGGGGGTGAAGCTTTATCCAAGGACTTGCACAGCTGCCCCCCACACCCTTCCCTGCACCGCGGCCACGAGACGCTGCAGGATGAACGAGGCACGGGGAAGGCTTTGGATTACGATTTCTGGGAGGTGTTTTCAGGTTAAACACAGGCCGCTGCCCTGACCAAGGAAGAACTGTCCGAGGCATCTCCCTGCCGCTGAGAGCAGCCAGCTCGCAGACGTACAGTTTGCAGGCAACAGTCATTTAACGAGGGCCAATTTGCTCGGCTTATCTTGCAGCGGAGGAAACCGTTTGATAAAAAAAGCATTAGTCATGATATAAAATCGTTGCTCTTCATAAACTGTCCTAATAGCTTTAAATATGCAGCATCTCGGCTCGGGGCCCAAATATCAGCAGTTAGTCACTCATTAATGGCTACCAGCAAGCCCTGCGCTCCCCGTCACCCGGGTGACCGTGCTGGCGGTTGATCTCCCCGGGGCTGGGGGCTTGGGTTGGTAGACAGCCCCTCTCCAGGGAGCAGGGTCGGGAGCAGGAGGCCAGGTCTGGGCGGGACACCGTCGGCAGCGCTGGAATGCCGGCCCAGGGATGCTTTCTGCTAGGCGGGGAGGGGGGCAGGGGGCTCTTGGGGCTGCAGTGGGGAGCGGGAGGGACTGCTGGCTGGGGTAATCTGTTAAGTGCAGACACCCAGGAGATAAAGAGGGCAGAGATAAGAGTTGCTGAGTGAGCGAAGGGTCCAGCACTGATAAATAAAGGCCAGACACCGGCAGGAGCACTGGGGTCTATCTGTTCATCTCGCCTGTTCCACGGGAGGACATGGAGTACCCGAAACCCGCTGCTGCCACCACGGCTGAAACCAGTCAGGACCAGTTTGGGAAAAATCAAAACAAAACACAGCCCAGGAAGTAACTTTGACCTGATGGGCTGAGGTAAATAAACTGGATTTCCCTGGTCACAGTTCGACACGCTGAACAAACACAGCGGCCTGCAGAGCTGCGACGGATGCAGTGAGAGAACCAAACCCTCGCATTCCTCTTCGTGGTGGGGCAGCACCTCCAGCTTTTGGAAGCTGAGATTAGCAGCAAGTTGTTGGCACCACAGCTCGAAGCCCCTTTTGCCTCTGCCCAACAGCTGGGTGGGTGAGAGGAGGGTCTGCACCTCCCACCCTGCTTCTCCAGCGCTCTGAGAACAAGACGACGACGCAAAGCTGGCAGCTGCCCAGCAGATGCCGCAAGCAGCTTCGCTTAAGGGGAGCAGGAGAGACGTTCAGGCCCCAGATCTTGTTACACAACACCAGGGAGCCCTGCACGGTGTAAACGTCCCTGGAGAGCCAGCGCAGAGCCCGGCTGCAGGAAACGAGCTGGACTTTACACGAGCTGCGCAGCAGCTTCTCAGCGGCAGAGCTGGGAAGAGCAAACAAAGCCTTGGCCTGAGACTTCTGAAATGAAGCAATTAACGCGGAGGGACCTGAATTAAAAAAAAAATCCAAAACAAAACACGACTTGGGATTCGCTTCCCCAACTTACATTCAGTTCAATGATCCACAGCAAAGAGATGAAGAGCAGGTCGAAGGTGACGAAGAGGCAGAAGGTCCTCCTCACGTCCGAGATGGCTTTCCTCTTCTCCGGAGAGAAGTAGCAGTACGGGGAGAAGCCCTGGCTCTGGGAGAGCGAGGTGCTGATGGACGCTATGGCTGGGAGGCTTCGTTCCAGGTCTGTTGGTTTGCTCATC
>NW_010417374.1:3507-3908 GCF_000710305.1 Buceros rhinoceros silvestris | reverse complement strand
GGGTGGGGGTTCCACCGTCGGGGGGGGAACCATCTGCAAAGCCAGTGCATCACCTGCAGGGAGACACGACGGGGGCCCTCAGGCATCGGGGAACACCTTCTCCTCTCCCCCTCTGCAGGCAGATACCCCCATTCCCCGATCAGATCCTGTCTGGCTGACACAGTTCCTGAGGGAAAGGCTCACCCTGGCTTTCAGGCTGCCCCAGAGCCTCCCGCTCTGAAGTGAGGACACCCAGGGCTGCCCCATCTCACCCCACGCTCTCCAGCACAGGCTGGGACCCTCCTTCCCTCTCTTCTCCTCTCACTGTGAAAGGCTCAGAGGGCAGGGGGGTCCACAGAGCCACCAGCAAGTGTCACTGGGACCCAGTGGCAGGCCCCCAGAAAGCGCTGGCAGGACGGGCA
>NW_010417374.1:3011-3374 GCF_000710305.1 Buceros rhinoceros silvestris | reverse complement strand
CCCTCGTATAAAAGACGGGGGCCTGCAGCCAGCGGCTGGAGCAGCAGATGGCAAATGCTGGAGACGCTGCGGCAGCGGGAAAAGGGGCCTGGGGGTGTTTCTGTGGACCGTGATCCAAAAGGGATCGCTGGGATCCCAGAGCCAGCCCAAGCCATAGCAGCCTCCTCTGCAGAGGCGGACCCAAAGCTCCCAGGGGCTCCATGTTCCACGCGAGCCGGTGATCCCGTCAGATCCCATCCTGCATGCCAAGAGGAGCCTGCTCCCTTCAGGAGCGGGATGCCGGGGTTCACCCCCACCCCAGCCGAGCGGAGCAGCGGGATGGACAGATGGCCGTGAGGGAAGAGCTGCCCCTCGCTGCCCCAA
>NW_010417374.1:1888-2834 GCF_000710305.1 Buceros rhinoceros silvestris | reverse complement strand
GCCAGGCACGCGGCCCCAGCACAAGCGAGGTGTGGAGGGCTGAAGGCTGTTTTCACACAGCCTGTGCCAACCATTGTATGAAAATTGTTCCTCTCCGTCAGCAAGGCACGAGGAGGCCGCTCTCGTAACGGACGGCGGAACTAAGCACACGCTGGAGACAAACAAGGGAAGGAGATGCCAAATCAGGTCGGGGCAGGGATCCGTCAGTCTCCGGCTCTGTCACCTCCGAGTCACCCGTGGCAAAGGTGTGGCTACAAAGTCCTCTGCAAAATCCTCCTGCTCAAGGACATTTTGCCTCCAATAAAACAGACTCTTCGCTGTGTTAGCAACAGCCCCAGCAGTTCTGCGTCCTCCAGGCTGCGAGTGAGGTTTGTTTGTCTGCAGCAGATCACACTCTCAACAGCCAGAAGGCTGCAGCCACACGATGTCTGAGGAAAAAGGCTCCAAGACCTGCAGGAAGAGGCAACCCACGAAGCCCGGGGTGCTGCCGAGCCCCCCCAGACATGGAGCAACTGCAAGAGCTCGAGCACAGCCTGGTCTGGGGCAATTTTGGGTCGCTGCACCAGCAGCTTCTGCATCCCAGCCCCGTGGGAGTGCTGGGGCTGGGGAGGGAACAGAGCTGGACTCCTGTCAAGTCCCTGTTAGTCTCTCGGAGGCGCTTCGGAAGGAGCTGGAAGCCTTGTCACTTTGGATCAGCCACAACGACCACAGCCCTTCGCTGCTGCGAGCGAGGGGCCCGTCTCAAACTGGGAAAAGTTAAAGACATCTGTGAGCGCTAAATAATCCATCAGCTCACGCGCAGGCGGCCTCCCCCTCCCGCCCTCCGACACCACTTTGCACTTAGGCAGCCCCCCGCAACTTTCACAGCGCTTTAAAATCACCCGGTGAGACTCGCCGGCTCCGCTCCCCCCACGCCGAGGCAGCGTGGGGCCGTTCTGCAGTGCTG
>NW_010417374.1:1313-1764 GCF_000710305.1 Buceros rhinoceros silvestris | reverse complement strand
GGGACACCACGGCCGAGCATGGGGACACCGCAGCCAGTGCGAGCCCTCGTGCAGTTCAGCCTAAATCCCCTCCCATCACTAAACCCCAGCCTTCCTGGTGAGGTTTAACCCCGTTTCAGAATCACACCCATCCCAAACCAACCAGCGAGGACCAAATTCCGGGGGAGCACTGGCGACAAGAGCTCTCCCTTCCGAGCGCCGCGGGACAGAGCAGGGTTTGGCAGGGATGTTTTAAGCCCAAACGAGGACCCCCGACTGGGACCCCTCCCTGGGGCAGGAGAGAGCTGGATCCGAGCGCGTGGAAACGTGCCTGTTTCTGGGTGACCGATGAATTATTGAGGACCCCGGCGCTGTATTATGCATCCGGCGTCCTCCGCAGCCCCGGCTCGGGGCTCTCGAGCAGCACGGCTCCGACAGCCACCACGACCACGCAGAGAGACGGTGGCCGCAC
>NW_010417374.1:507-1248 GCF_000710305.1 Buceros rhinoceros silvestris | reverse complement strand
AGCACGGCGCCGACAGCCAACACGACAGGCCGGAGAGGCGTGAGCCGCACACGCTGCCGGCGGGGACACCCTGGGGGACAGCAACACAGTCCGAAGGGGCACCCGTGCCAGGGACCCCGCAGAGCTGGTCTGGCTAAAAATCAAGAGGCTCTCGAGGTGCTGGGGGAAGGATCTGGGTTCTTTTTGCTGTTTTGAGGATGAACCAGGAGGCAAGAGGGGCTGCAGGGAGACGAGAGGTGATGCCGCTGTCAGCAGCGAGCCCGTGGATCCCAGCGGGGAGCAAACGCAGGGGAGAAGCGGTGAAATCCTGAGACAACACCAAGCACTAACACCCAGTTCCACCCAGCAAAGCACCGGCCAAGGGGCACCAAAACGGACCCAGGACCTGTGCTGAGGAGTGTCCTGGCCCTGCGAAGCCCCAATGTCACCTCCCTCCCCAGCATCACCCCTTTCCACTCTCATCTTTTCGGCTCTAATCACAAGCCTCGTGTTAGCACACGTTTGCATGTTAATGACACGTCTTACAGCGAGGAGCCTTTCCATCTCGTGACACCGCTTCTCCTTCCCTCCCGCGCCCCCGACTTCCCATTAACGCGTCTTCTCAGCTCACATGACGGCTTCAACAGCTAATTCTCATGTCAGCTCTCCTGAGTTACAGCCTTTGCACCAAAGCTGCTCCAGGAGAAAGTGCCTGGAGCGTGGGAGGGACAGGGCCCTTCAGCGACACTGGCCGCGGCTGTT
>NW_010417374.1:0-384 GCF_000710305.1 Buceros rhinoceros silvestris | reverse complement strand
GCCATCAAAAACACCGTGAAGTGACCCAGCGTCTTCAGCAAACACCTCGACGGGCCCCATTGCGTTTGCGGCCCCACAGAGCTGAAGCCACAACCCCGGGCACAGCGCAGAGCCCCGCAGCTCCCCCTGCTCCCCCTAAAGCACCTTCTGGGCTCATCCGAGCCCGTGACTATGCCTGGAAAGGTACATTATGTGCTGGCTCTCAGCAGCAGGAGTGACAGCGAGCAGAGGTGACAGAGTGACAGGCAACGGTCCCAGTAACACACAGCAGCGAGGGGATCGGGGTTGTGGCTTCGGTCTGCCCATGAACAGCCCCTACTGCCCACATTCGGTGTCCGAGCAGGAGCAAAGTGAGGGCACACAGACCCGCAGGGAGCCCATCCC
>NW_010417373.1:575-1773 GCF_000710305.1 Buceros rhinoceros silvestris | reverse complement strand
CCGAGGACCTGCGACGAGCCTCAAACCTGAAGCATTAAAGACACTGAGACAAACCACAACTCGCAGCAAGGGGCAAACGCTTCCGCTCAGCAGCCGGCGCCGGGCAGCGTCTGACCTGGCCCATCGGGAATGAACGTCATGGGAAACACTGTGGGACAGCGTCCGCCAGCAGAACCGAGCTGCAAAAATGCAACAAAACGTTTTTCCTGCCTTTTTATTAGAAAGTAGCGCCCTCTTGTTAACAGCACAGAGAGAAAAAATGCTACAGCACAAACCACCTGGGACAAAGAGAACCCTCGGCTCCGAGCACTCGGCTCCCTCAGCGCCTGTCGGTTCTCTGCAGGAAGCTACGGACACCGAGAAGGCCGCAGCAGGGAGGATGCAGAGCTCAGAGATGCTTCGTGCGCTGGTATCAAAGTATGTTACCGGTTAAAAACAGTGCAGAGCCACCGCTTGATTTTCCGCCCAGCTGTCCGCTGCAGCTACCAAAGTGTTGAAAAACGTATAAAATCCTGGCATTGCATCTTGGCACTGCCCCTCCACCCCACAGCAATGAGCCCCAACCGACAGCGAGAGGAAGCGCCAGGGCACAACGCTCATCGCCGGTCCCCGGCTGCCTGTTCCCGAGGGCTGGGCTGAGCTGCTGGGCGACAACAACCAACTGTCCCGCAGCAAGGTCATGGGAAAAGGAAATTTATACACCAAATTCAACAGGTTGATCTAACACTGAGTACCCCAGGGTAGGAAAATCGACAGACCGTCTGAAATCTCTGTCTTGCCTGGAAGCTCTTGTGTTCCAGCTCGGCCACAGTGCTCGGACCAATGCCGCCAGTTCCCGTGCGCTGGGTGAGGTGAGGAGCGTCGCTGCCTCACCCTGCCAGGACACGAGGGTCCAGTTGCGGACGGACCAAGGGCAGGGTCCGGGGTCACCGAGCAGCAGTCAGGCATGTGCTTCAAGAGCCCAGCTGCCAGTGCTGCCACTGCCCTTCCCAACAGGCTTACAGGCCACGAAGACAAGTAACGAAACCCAGAGGAGAACAGTGCCCAGGGTACCGGAGCGCAACGCTCTGCCCCTGATTCCTGGGAACCGCAGACCCAAAACTAGACCAAGACCGCGCAGCGAGGCCAGGAGACGCACCAGCTGCTGGGAGAGAGGAAACGTGGGACTCACCGCAGCAGCTTCTGGGGCCGGAGGAAG
>NW_010417373.1:0-405 GCF_000710305.1 Buceros rhinoceros silvestris | reverse complement strand
AGCCAGTGGCGATGCCGCTGGGGTACCCTCTCGCCAGGTGTTGAGGACATGCATGTCCTGGGGCATCCGCCCATGTCAAAGATGGGAGACCCCTCAAAGAGCTGCGAGTGTGGAATGGCCGAGGGAAGGGGGACGGGCCCAGCAGCTCAGCTTCAGTAGTGCCGCTGGTAGGAACCCATCGGCTGCTGGGCTGAGGACCCTGCTCGCCCTTGGGCCACGGTCTGGCTCACGAGGTGGGAGAGGGCGGGACCACTCTGGATGAGGGTGTCCAAGGCTTTCTGTACACTGGGGTTGTCAAAGTTGATACCAGAAGACACTGGCCTCTGAGCAGGGACATTGCCAGGCGCAGGCAGGCGATTTTGGTGCTGACCAAAGAGGGACTGAGCTTGTGGAGGAGCTGCAGGC
>NW_010417372.1:669-882 GCF_000710305.1 Buceros rhinoceros silvestris | reverse complement strand
ATGGAGGTACAGTTTGAAAAAGAGGGAGGGAGAGGGGGTGAGGGAGAGGGGGAGAGAGATGGGGAGAAGGAGAGAGTGGGAGAGAGAGGGGTAGGGGACGAGAAATTGGGAGAGGGTTAGTTTGGGGGGAGAGGGGGAGTGGTAGATTGGGAGAGAGTGGGGGAGAGGGAGAGAGTGGGGTGGATCGGCACAGAGGGCAGAGCATTTTTGGGG
>NW_010417372.1:0-562 GCF_000710305.1 Buceros rhinoceros silvestris | reverse complement strand
GGGAGAGAGAAAAAGAGGGGAGAGGGAGAGAGTGGAGGAGAGGGAGAAAGGAGGAGGGAGAGGGTTGGGGAGATGGAGAGAGCGGGGAAGAGGGAGAGAGAGGGAGCGGACGGGAGAGGGAGATGGGGGAGAGAGCAAGAGTGGTGGAGAGGGAGAGAAGGAGGAGAGGGAGAGAGTGGGGGAGACAGAGAGATTGGAGGAGGTAGTGGGGGAGACATGGAGAAGGGGAGAGGGAGTGTTTGGAGGGAAGAGGGAGAGAGTGGGGGAGAGGGAAAAAGGGGTAGAGGGAGAGAATGAAGGAGAGGGATAGAGGGGGAGGAGGGAGAGAGTGGTGGAGAAGGAGAGAGGGGGGAGAGGGAGAGTGGAGGATAAAGAGAAATGAGCATAGTCTGAGGGAGAGGGGGAGACGGCGAGTGCGGTGGAGAGGAATAGAGTGGTGGAGAGAGGGAGACAGGAATAGAGAGGGGGAGAGGGCGAGAGATTGGGAAGAGAGTGGGAGAGGAAAGGGAAGAGGGAGATAGTGATGGAGAGGGAGTGAGTGAAACAGAGGTAGAGTTCAAGG
>NW_010417371.1:1375-2061 GCF_000710305.1 Buceros rhinoceros silvestris | reverse complement strand
CTCGATCCCCTCGTCCAGATCATCGATAAAGACGTGGAAGAGGACAGCACTGACACCGCAGCAGCAGGAGCCGAGGACCGCGGTCAGCCCTGCGGCGCCGAGCTGGGCGCATCAGCGGGCAGCGCCAGCGCTTGGCTGTCCAGAGCCCGGGAATAACTCGTGGTGTGAAAACAGGTTAAAAAATAAGAAGAAAAAGGCCTTCAGCCAGCTGCCATTTGGCCCTGTCAGCTTTTAGCCCTCCTGTTCTGCGGAAAACAGTGAAACGGAGCCGACGTTACGACGTTGGACACTTTATTAACTGTCTGTAAATACGGGCGGTACCAGAACTGTCACCTCTGTAGAAGTAGTAAGTTATTAAAACACATTCTGCAAAGAGCCTACGGACCAAGGGGCTGCTCCTGCTGGCTTCACCCCCGCGAGCACCCGCGGTTTTCTACCTTTAAGCACCGACACCTGTGGGATAATCCTTTGCTGACATAAAAAAAGAGACAAACTTGGGGTTTTTTGCTCGTTGTTTTCCCTGGGGTGCCTGAAGACCCTTCGCTGTCACCTAAGGACACCTTATTTCCCGTCGCTGGGCAGGGGTGGGGGTGGTTGTGGGCAGGGCGGGTTCCCCGGCGTTCCCCCGCATTGCGCCCTGCTCTGCAGGCGCTGGGTGTGCTGCGCGCTCTGGCCGGGTCCTGCGG
>NW_010417371.1:845-1227 GCF_000710305.1 Buceros rhinoceros silvestris | reverse complement strand
CGGTATTTAGTGGGTAATGGTATAAAACAGGCTCTGAGGACCGGGGTTAGTAAACAACACAGTTACAGGTGGAGTTCTGGCCCCGCTGCAGTGTCCAGGGACACATCACGGAGCTGAAGGACAGGGAGGGTCACCCCAAGCGCAGGACAGCGCGTGGTTCAGCCGGGAGGAAAGAAGTGCTTTTCCCCTTGCTGCAGCTTCTCCCACGTCACCTGTGTTTGCTCTGTGCAAAGCGAACCCCCCTGTGCTGCTGCTCACCCGTGGAAGGTGTGAACTGGTGTTTTTCCAGTCAAACCCCTCCTGAGCAGCCGCTCACTCCTCTGCGTCCAGCTTTATGAGCGCCTCAACGTGACGGAGCTGCCTGCGGTGCGGATCAGCCCTT
>NW_010417371.1:0-631 GCF_000710305.1 Buceros rhinoceros silvestris | reverse complement strand
TGTCGCGTTGGGGACGGCAGCCCGGCGCCGCGCTCGGCACCGCCCCGGGGCTCTGCAGCGGCGGTTCTCTGCTGTTCACAGTCCCAGCCTGCGCTCACGGCCCCTCCTGGGTCAGCTCCTGGGTCAGCTCTTGGGTCAGATCTTGGATCAGCTCCTGGGTCAGCTCTTGGATCAGCTCCTGGGTCAGCTCCTGGGTCAGCTCCTGGAGGAATGAGCCTCCTGTACCAACTCCCTTCTTCTCCAGCTGAGGATTTCTGCCTGAACTCGCTGTTCCACGTTTGCAGCCCGAAGCAGGAGGGGTGGTGGTCACGGTTGGAGCCGCGGTCTCGCACCGGCGCCCAGCTCTCCGTAATCCCCCCGTGTCATATGGCTTTTCCTGGACGATTACATGGTCTGCATTAAAATCTGCAAATGCTCGTCCCGTGGCTGGGGAAAAAACTGCCTAAAAAATTCCTTGTCAAGAAGTTTGTCAATGGGTTTCCTTAAAAAACCAAAACTTGTATAAACTCGTTGTCCTCGCTGGGGAACAGCAGCACCGTTACACGTGACAAGGTGGTACCACACGCTGTGGGAAGGGGCCGTGTCGATCTTTGTCGTGGAAGTCGTAGCCTGGGATGCTCACGCGGAGGCT
>NW_010417370.1:8787-9062 GCF_000710305.1 Buceros rhinoceros silvestris | reverse complement strand
GGGGGCATGGGAAGGGTGGAAGGAGCGGGAGGGAGGACGGGAGGGAGGATGCCCGGGTGAGGGCAGAGGAGGAGGATAGTTTTATTTCGGTTTGGGGGGGTGAATCGCACCAGGAGCGGTTCGGGAAGGAGGGAACTCGAACGGTCTGGTTTTGTCTGCGTTAACTGTTTAGAAGCTGGCTGGCTTTTCATGCTAGCATGGTGTGCTAGGGCAGGTGGCAGGGCTGGGGAGATGCCAAGGCGCAGGGCAGGTGGCTCTGCCAGTCCCGGCGGGTG
>NW_010417370.1:560-8551 GCF_000710305.1 Buceros rhinoceros silvestris | reverse complement strand
AAAGGGACAACCGGGGGAGCCGTTGTGGGCTGCCCGAAACCGCCTGCCTCGTGGAGGTTCACGCCTCTCCCCTCGCACCCGGGCGAGATTTGGCACCACTGCGCCGAAGCTCTCCAAGTCCGCTCGGCCGTGACCGAGCCCGGGGCTTTGGACCCAACGCGTGTGGACCTGCCCTCTTTCTGTCAGCCTGACTTTAGGCCCCTTTGGGATGCAACAAAAGGAGCTTGTTTGCGGGGCAGGGTCCTCCTTCCTGGCCAGCGAGCCCTTCGCAGGCACCCAGGAACCAGGAGAGCCAGCTCGCCAACCTCACCACAATTTTTCCTCCTCTTTTTGGGGAAAAGAGGCTCACCCTGGCCTCCTCCCTCCTCCAAACCCCCCTCTTTCAGTGTGTGACACGTGGCCCTATGGTAAAGCCTTCGAAGCAGCCACAAAGCACCTGGATGCCCCGGTCTTGCTTCGCCGCTGTGACCCACCACCTCCCAGAGAGGCTGTCCCGGGTGCCTGGCACCTTCCTGGCCCTGCAGCGAGCTGAGTGGCCCCGCGCACCGCAGTGTGCAGCCACCATGCCGGGCACTGGCTCTGCACCCTGCCACTCGCCAGCGTGCCCTTCAGCCTCCACAGCCCCCGTGGCCACTTCAGAAGCTGGAGCTCGCTCCCAGAGATGGGGGCAGCTGGTTCTTTGTGGGGTCTGACCCCTGAAATGTGTGGGGATGGGGTCTTCAGCGGAGCGTGTTTACACCCCGCGTTGCACCCAGACCTGCATGGAGAAGGCAGCACGAGTGCTTTGCTCCTTGCTCCAGCCTTCTCCTTGCAGATCATTTGTACAAACAGGGGCTGGGGTGAAACCAGACCTTTCCTCATTTGCTCCCAATCCCTATTGTTTTGCTGTGAAAAGCTGGTGGAGGGCAGATTAAATAAAAAAACCCAACCCTCTGGAGCTCCAGTGGGCAGCCTGAGAGGAGAGAAAGTCTGAACACGAGCAAGACACTTCTGACGTGTCCTAAGCAAAACATCTGGCACCCCTGGAAGAACCATCCAGCCAAGGGATGGAGCTGTTTTATTCCACACTGCTCAGAGCATAACAGGGCTTGTGCTTCCAGAACATGGCTCAGCAAAAAGGATGAGTTCTTGAAATTGGGAGTTGGATCTTTCTGCTGGTTGTGGCCTTTGGACGGTGAGTTTTCTCTCGGGCTGCTCTGCTGCGAGCTCTGCTCCATCTCTGGGCGGGAGACCAGCAGCTCTGCTTCCAGGCTCGAGCCTCCTTCGGCTGCTACAACCCCCCGGCAGTCAGCAGAGCCGCTCCGGATTCACACTGACAATCCGGAGAGCAGGATCGGGCCTCCAGGTTTGTCGAGGGTGGCTCTGGGAAATTTCCTTTCCTTAAAAGGGTCAGGTTTGGCCAAGCCAGAGTTTGAATTGTGATTTCTTTTTTGCTTTTTCCTTTAAAAAAAAAAAGAAACTAAAGAAAAACTTGGAGCAAAACTTGCACTGGTGAAAATTGCCTAATTTACCCTTGCCGAAAACTCGGTGCTCTGTGTCTCCACCATCCAGACCCGAGGGGACCAGCTTCCCCTGTGCTGGACCAGCCACGTAATCAGCTCCACCGCTCCAGTGACCGCTTCTGGGGAAAGAGGGGGTGAAAGGCGTCGCGGCCGAGTCCAGCCTTGGCGGGCTCCATCCTCAGCCTTTCCACTCATCGGCCCGGGGGCTTTGGGGGCACAAGCTGAAGGGGATCCTTGCAGAAACACGGCCAAGGGAGAGCAGATGCTGGTGGCCTCATGTGGCGTGGGGGACGTAGCAGCATCCAGAGGCACCTATATCCGATTCACCCTCCGTACCACCCCAGAGCTGCTCCTCAGAAGAATCAGTGTCTTTTATCTTCCTTCCTGTAACATTCTTCTCTCTCTCTGCCACTCTTTCACCCCCTAATTTCCCTCCACTTTTCTCTGAGCACTGGTTTGTTGTGCTGGAGTTGCTCCTGGCTATCCTTTATCTTTGGCGTCACTTGGCTTCTGCGGAAGGTGAGGTCCAGGAGGACAAAGCACGGGCAGCCACTTTGTTACAGTGGGGTTGCTCATGGACACTGAGCTGTGCTGTCAGGCTTTGTGGCTGGAAAGCCCACGAGATCTGCAGGGCTGGTGTACTCTGGGTTTGGGGTGGCAGGGTCGCACACGGGATAGTCCTGGCCTCTGAAAATGTGAGAGAAGAAGTAGCCCATCAAAGGTCACACCAACTGCATGAAGGGAGGTCGGTGGAGTCTTGGAGGAAGGCGTTACAGTGATGATGACGACCAGCTATCACCCGTTTGTAGCACCCTGTGGTTTGGGAAGGCCGTAGCCAAGCTGCGGGGCGGTGGCTTTGCAAGCGCTTCTCCCGCTCATTCCCACCATGCTGTTCTGTTCCTTGGCTGCTGCCAGCACGTCAGCGTCACTGTCCTGCTGGGCTTGGGGACCAAGGAGCAGCCTGAGGGAGATGGATGTGCATCCCAGCGCAGTCCCAGTCCATGCAGGGACTGGGAGGTTTCTCCTCACCTGAGAGACCATGACAAGCGTTGTGTGCTTCCTCCTCCTCCTCCCAGCTTGGAGGTTCTATGGGGCAACCACGGCCACCTTTGACTTGGTTGACTGTTAAAGTCAGGATCTTCAAGGTCGGGTTTGAACTCGTGGCATGGCCGTGCTGATGTTTTAGTGTGGAGACCTGAAGCAGCTTCAGGTGGGCAGGGAGGTTCTGGGAGTAGCACCAAGAATTCAGGGAGTGGTTCTCCTTTGCTTCAGTCTTGGCTTGCTCGGCACTGAACACCGGCTCTGCTGAGGGGAATGGAGGTCACAGCGGCAGCACGTGGCATTCCAGCACGTGGCATTCAGCACGTGGAGCCAGGATAGCAGGGGAGCAGGCAGCAGGATGGGAGCAGGCTAATTTACTTGCACCGGGTTTGACAACAGAAGCCTGAGGGCTGGGAATGGAGGCACCCTGGGTGTGCAAGGAGAGAGGATCCCAAAAAGCCTGACTCGGAGCAGCAGCTTGGGTTATAACATTTTTCAAGCAGGCTGCGGTTCTCACATGGAGACCACCAAAAGTCAGGGCGGCTGCTGATACCAACATGATCAACAGCTTAAATTTCTGCGCACCCGCTCCCAGGGCTCCCAGTTGAGGAAGAAGGATTGAGCTAAGACCCTGTCAGCTGAGATGCCTGGGAGCATCCCTGGGGCAGCCAAGCTGCCCTGGAAGCCCATCACTGTAGTTGAAGAGAGCTGGGGGGGACACAGGGTACATGGGTCAGGGAGTCTAGGAGAGTTTTGCTTCTTGCTCCGAGCTGGCACTGCGCAAAGCCACTCAGGCGATGGAACCTGACCACTCAGTATGCTTTAGGCTCCCAGGAATAAGAACATAGCTAAGGTGTCCAGTGTCACCTCCCAGTTCAGTCTGGCCAGTTGTCCCCCAGCCTGCTGGGGGATTGCCTCTGCTGTTTTCGGGCTGCAAAAGCTCCATCTCTCCCTGGCTCCACCAGCCGCATGCTCAACACTCACTAAATCTGTCCCAGAAGGAGCTACCTCTCAGCAGAGACGTGGAGACACACAATGTGTCGAACCCCAACGCAGTCTACGTTGCACGACTTGCTCTTGATAGTCCTGAAATCCTCCTGGCTGTTCAGAGAGGCAGCGGCAAGAGAAGGGTCTGGCAGTGAGCCCCCAGAGCAGGGATCCGTGAGCTGGTGGAGGCTGGCGGGGTGCAAGCTGACAGCCAGGACAGGCCCCTGCCCAGGGGCTGGGTCGAGCCCTGCAAAGCTGCAGGAGCTCCCATCTGGATCTCAGCTTTGCAGCCTGGGCCCTGCCCTGCCCTGGAGATTAGCCGAGATGCGGTTCCCAGAGTGGGGGAAGAGGCTGATGAACAGAGACAGGATAACGAGGCAGGTAAGGGCTTCCTGTCCTTCAGGGCTCCGGAGGAAATCCTGCAGCTGGTGGATCTGGCTACGATTAGTGTCCATTTCTCCCCGTGTAATCAATCCATCTGCTCATCCTCACACATCACCAGTGCACGCCCCGTCGCAGGCAGATGCCTCCCGGGCACTATTTCCACCCGTGCCCACCACGGTCACTCCAGGCCGGCTGAGGACAAGGGTTGCCCTGAGCCGCGGGTGCTGTGACAGTGTCTGCGTCCTCTCCCCATCCAGCTCAGCAGTGTAGGTGAGGCCAGAGGGAGACCCAGAGAGCTGCAGCCAACAAACCAGCTACGATTGCAGGACCAAGCCTAGGAAAAGCCCCTTAAAGAGATGTTTAACATGCTGTTAAGCTCAGCTTTCAAAGTGCTGCCTGCTCCTCTAGGCTCAGCTTTAGCACTAGCAGGTTTGGCTGCCAGGCTTGCAAAGCCTTGTTCCTCGCCCGGGATCCCACATACAGGTTATCCAGTCCCCCCGTGGCTGCAGAAAGGACTGGGCTCAGTCCTGCTCTGTGGGAACGCTGGTTAAGGTTGATAGGTGCTGGGGCAGGATCCTGAGGATTCAGTCCGGCCTCTTTTCCTCGCCAATCTTTCCTGGCTACACAAAAAGCCCTGGTGGATGCCAGGCCATCGCCAGGCTGGGGCTGAAATGAAGTCAGAGGAGGAGCTGGGCATGGACCTAGGCTTTTCGCAATGCTGTGGCTCAATGTCCTGTGTCGTCCTTTCGGGTCTTCTGAAAGGTCAAGTGTGGTGACAGAGTCGGGACAAAATCTGAGGGTTATAATTCCCAGGCCTGGCATCCCCTGTACTCAAACGGTGTCATCCTGCACTTCATTAGCTCTTACTCGTGACACATTTGGTCCTTAGGGATCTGTTTTACTAAGTGCTATCCACATATTGAAGACAGAGTTGGTCCCCCCTCCGGAGCAGTTCACCCACTCCACCCAGGTCTCTCTTGTGCGCAGTGCCGAGCGGTCCAGGCACCTGAGCTTCTGCCGTTTGCGGACCAGCACTGCCAGCCAGGAGCATGTCGACGTCTGCATCACACATTGAACATTTCTTTTGTTTTCAAGGCGGGGCTTGTTGCTTAACTTCCAAATCCAACGTGTCTCCAGCCCCTGTGATATTACTCCGGACTGCTCTTTGGGTCCTAAATCTTCTCGGTTTTGTTTGTTTTGGGATACACTGATTTACCACTAAGGAATAAATGAAAAGCTAAATTAAACAGCAGTGCTTGTTTGCAGAGGCCCGACATTGTTCTGTGTCCTGCTGCTGCTGGAACAGGGGCCATAAATCCTGCTCCCCGGACAGAGAGGGGTTTGGGTGGCGGCTGCCTGCAAACAAGGCCGAGGAAGATAAATAAGCAGCAAAATATTGTTTTTAGGAAATGACAGGATGGCCAATCAGTGGGTGGGTCCAAGCCAACACACCACCATCAACTGGCAAAGACCTATTGGCATTATTTCTCCAAGGCAGTTTTGCATCAACAGAGAGGGAGGAGAGGGGGATCTGTGTTACGGTTATGGTGTCTGTGGTCGAACTTGGCTGCAGTTAGACCCGTAGAGGTTCTGTGTTGGAAAAGGGGAGTTTGGGAAAGAACTCTGCCAGGAGAAAATGTGTCCGCAGTTCCAGAGGGGTGATGAAAATCTGTCTGCTGGTGTCAATGTCAGAACTGGTGGAGGTGGGAACATTTGCTAATAGTGTTTATTTTAGGGGCCCTGCTTTCAGTTCCAAAAGCGCAGCCCTGAACCTCAGCCCTTGAGAGCCCAACCAGACTAGTTTAGGAAGGGGGGTGCATTTTTCGGACTGTAGGTTCTTGCCAGCCAAATTAGGATTTTTCAGCTTCTTGAAGATTAGGCCTTTGCATGGTGTCAGTGTGACACAGGAGAAATGGCTCTGACGTGGCCTTGTGTTCTCTTTTGCTGCTGGGGAGCCAAACCTGCAGAGCTTCAGAGCTTGAGGAACTGCAGCACAAGGAGGATTTAATCTTGCATTTGGAAATCAAACTCGACCTCAGTTTCCTGAGCGATCAAAACTGTCACAATTTCTTTTCCATCCAGCCCGTGTGGGCTGGCCTGGGGACAGTCACACTCCTAAGGGTAACTTTTGGTCCCCCGATGAAGCACAAGCTCCAGTTGGGTTGCTGTATTCATGCCTGAGGAAGGCAACCATCCTCCATCAGCTCCAGTGGTTGGAACCTTTCACAACTAGGTTACAGCCTCTGCTGCGGGGTTTAACTTCACCATTCTGTTGCCCCTGTAGACTCAGAAGGTGGTTGAAGCTGCATGAAATGGCCTTTGGGTGAGTTCAGGACTTGTCTGGTGGGATTCATTGCAGCCGCTGCTCCGCATCCAGTTTGTGCTGGGTCCCAAGGATGGGGGAAGGGAAGCTGCCCCTCACTTTAGGATGCAAAGTGTTCTCTACCACCATCAATCTTCCGGAAGAAGAAGGTGCCTTGGGAGCATGCAGTCCGCCAGAGCTGGGTGGGATATGGGTCACAGGCTGCTAGGAGCGTTCCGAAAAAACCAGCAACATTGTCAAAAACCCTGTCTTGGATTTCTCTGCTTCCTTGGTCTGGAGCCCCAGAGCTGAGCTTGTGAGAAGCAGAAGGTCACCTGCCCCTTCAGCCTCGGTGGAAGGAGGATGCAGGGAAGAGCTGGGATGGCGTGGCAGCCCTGCGAATGATGCTGGTGAGATCAGTTCTCTGCTCTGGCTGAAGGCAAGGTGTCCCACCCAACAAGAACTGGGGGCCCACCCTTGTTAAAGCCAGTATTAGACTTAGACCTTTGTGAGATCTACTGCCTCAAGCAATTCCATTGTTCAAAGCACATTCAGTTAATTAGTACATTAACTAATCAACCTTCTCAGCATTCCAGGTAGAGAGTATCTCTCTCCCAAAGGAGGAAACAGAGGCAAAGTGACGTGCTGAGATTGGATGCAGGAGCTCAGCAATGCAGCTGCTAAGTCTGTTGTTCCCTTCCCAAATGGTTTTGTTGTTGTTGTTGCTGCCTTATGTACATGGTTCCCCTGAGACAGTCCTAAAGGCTCCCAAGAGGGTGCTCGGGCTGGTGGGGAAAGGTGCCACTGGGAAAACCTGGAGAAGAAATGAACCCGTCCAAATATAGCCAGAGAAGGCAAGCTGGCTCGCCCACAAGCTCACACCAGCTGAGGAAGAAAGCTGATGCCGTTTCTTCCCATTCACAAGGGAAGTCTTTCTCATCAGCAGATGAATAAAATCCCTTTGCTCTCCCTCCCATTTCCATCTACTCTAAATTTTCATGAACCAGAAGCAAACCAGGCCAGTGCGAGGAGAAGAGAGCACGTGAGAGCTGATGGTGGGGCTCTCTTTGCGTGGGCTGGCTGGGATGTGAATAGATCAGCAGGCTGAGACCCGAGGAGACTCAGCAGACAGCCCAAGGGGAAGCTTTGATGCCGAGGAAGTCCATTGGCTCCACCAAATGATGTTGAGCAGCTGATTCCCACAGCTTTACCATGCAGTAGGAAAAAAAGAGAGCTGCAGCACAAGGGTAGAGTTCTTCGGCATGCGAGACCCATGACAGTCCCTCTCTCACGAGCCCTGATCGCAGCTGGACTGGGCGTCTTCTCCTCTGCCAGCTCTGAGCTGCGGTCAGACAGCACGCTCTGCTCTACCTACGACCAAACAACAGGCCTTGGCAGCAAGTGCAGGGGCGTAGAAGAATGAGCACCAGCTCCAGTGATTATTCCATGAGGAAGAAAGTCTTCCAGGGCTTAAGTACAGGTCCATGTGCCTCACCAACCCTTTCCTCCAGGCTCTCAACCAGCCCAGGCCCAGGCACTAAGTCCTTCACGATGCCGGAAGCTTGAATGGCAACGTCAAGGGCGAGCGTGCCCTGAACACCTGTGCTGGAGAGGCCGCAGCACAGCGTCTGAGAGCAGAACACACCAAGAGCAGCAGCCAGGCTGGTAGAGGGGACTCCTTTCGTGGCCACCTCTTAATCTACCACCAGTTTACCAAGCCCCCAGCAGCCCAGACTGGAGGCTGCAGAAACACAAGCCACTCAGACGCTCCTCCC